>NC_056067.1:41488067-41758067 GCF_016772045.2 Ovis aries
ACACACTCAGGTCACCTGCCACTCTTGGACCAATAACAGATCCTAAAAGAGTGGAGTACATTGATTGGCTTAGAAGATCAGGTGCATTTCCTGGGTCTGGGATCAATAATTGAAAAAAGGTAGGAAAAGAACCAAACAGAACTGGGGCTCTGTTGGAAAGGTGGAAATGGAGGGAAAGCGCCGGGGACAAGACAAATGGCATCATTACTCAGATCTTATAGCTTATCAAAAGAAGTAACAAAACTGGATTTTAGATGAAATCTCATAGTTTCAAATAAAGACAATTTTTTTTTCTAAAAACTCTGTGACCGTCAATAATGTGTGGCTCAGTAAAGCATAATTAGGCAAGATCTGAAGGTAGCCCTTAGTTCTCCAGTTTGGGGTTCCTGGGGTAGTAAAATGAAGGAGGTGATGAGTGGATGGTATCATTGGAGAAGGACAATCAGGATGGTCAAGAACTCTGGAATGAGAAACTCATGGTGTCTTTGTTCTTTCGTCTCATGACTGCCTGGGAATAACATGGAATAGATTTCAGTGGGCCCCCAATAGCACCTCAGAGACCTTTAAAAGGTCAAGAGCTTCCTTAAGAACTTAACTTACTACCTGAGAGTAACTTGGGTGCTACGAAAAATCAAGATTAATGTTCATTGGAAATTAAATCCTGCCTTTTTACCCTTAGGAAAATTCTAAATGTTAGAAGAAGCACGGATCAGCTGAGAAAGCTACAGGTTTGCTGTTCTAAAAATGCTTTTGTTGCTAATTAAAATTAGTCTAATTTTGAAATGATCACACCATTAAAGAGTATTTCAACTGATATTGATTTGATGATACCTACAAACATCTTAGAATAAAGAGGCTGGTGTTTCAGTATTATAAGGTGCTCTGATTAAACATAGATCTATGAAGCTGATGACACGAGCTCCTGATACTTTTTCATTCATTTTTTTCTCCCAGCGTGAAATAATTACGAATACCTCACTCTATGCAATTCACGTTTATTTTATTTTTTTACAGGGATGGAGGATGGCAGGATAAAGTGCTAGTTCTTTGCTTGTCTATGATATTGCTCTGGCAATATCTTAATTAAGTTTAGAGGCAAGATGAAATATGTGTCCAAAGTATGTTTCTAATCCTTTCAAACTTGAAGTTTTGATGTGTGAGCCTGGGCCAAGTCTTTAGAATGGTGTCTATTACGTCAATAAATCTTCTGAGACATGTCAGCCAGAACACTGACACCTTTGGTGGGAAGGAGAGCTGGCTTTCAGAGAGGCTGGAGGCTGAGGGTGGGGAACGAGCTCAGAGAGTTTTCTCTTTATTCCCTAGGGCAGGCCCTTTGCTACACTTTCTACTCTTCATAAATATACTGTTCATTCATGGCCACTTCCTTCCATCTGTTTGGCAAGTCGACTCTGCACCCTCAGTCAATCCAAACTCTAACCACCTGCAAATATCTACACTGATAGCTATCCCTTGCAGAATTCAAGTAAACATAGATCTTTCTCTTCATTACCATTTGTGGAAGTTACCAATGATGCCAACCATCTTGAAAGTCAAGCAAATTCCCTCAGCAGATTTTGCCTTAGTCCACGCATTCAACAAATGTTTATAGAGCCCATTCTCTGTGAGAGGTACTGTTTGTGTTAGAAAGACATGCTAATCTTTCCCAGAAGCAGCTTCACAAACACACCTGTAAATAACATTTTACCAGGTATGTGGACATCCCTTAGCCCACTCAAGTCAATGTGCAGAGTTAACCATCAAGTCTACCTGAGATTGAGGGCTAGGGCAAGTCCCTCTGAGAAGTTCATTTCCAGGATGCCCATTGAGGCCTGGTGTCTGTGGGGCCCTCCTTCATGAAAATATGGCTGGCAGCTGGTCTTCTGTGCCACCTCCACCCCTGGCCTCCAGCCCAGTGGCTGCTGTTCACCAAAGGCTGCCCTTTTTGGGAAGGCCCACCCAAAGTAAATAATACAGAGCCAAATGGTCTTGAACCCATCACTGCAGCTTCGGATTTGGGCTATTCTCTGTGAGTCTCAGCTCTCCCCTGGTCATAGCAGAATTCTAAAATCTGACTTAATTGTTGCAAGATGTGGGACACAGAACTGATGAATTAGGGGAGAATAAGGCCTCTGGCAAAGAGTCGGACATGACCAAGTGACTGAACAACAATAACAACAAGGACAATAAGTATCAACAATTTCTGTATGTTGAGGTCTCTCAGAACCTTTAAAATACGTTGTCTCATTGAATCCTCCTAATAACTCTTTAGGACAAATATTTAATCCCTGATTTTAGAGAAGGAAACTGAGGTTCAGAAGGGCTGAGTGACTTCTCTAAAGAGTCAGAGTTAACAGAGCCAAGACTTGGACTCCAGTCTGCACAGCCGCAACCCCATGTGTCCCTACTGCACCCTGCTTTGTGCACACAGCCCCAACCACAGAATTTGGGTGAGGGGGCTCTCTTTGCTATCACCCTCATGGCCATGCTGGGTCAGCCCTTGTTATGCCTTGCTTCTCCAGGAAGACTTTGAGGATGATCAATGTCAGGGCTGGGGCCTGAGGTCTGTGACTCCTGGCGTACTTCTGGGGGAGCCTGGCAGGAAGGCAGCAGCACCACCAGAAATTGCTGGTCACAGCCACTCATCTGGGTGCATGGAAAACACTCCTCAGGGAAGGATTGGAGCTGGCTCTCCTGTGCTGGTCCCTCCTCAGTGGCCCGGCTTGAGCAACCTCCAGTGGGTCTCCATAGTGATGATAACAACTATGGAGATTACCTCTCACTGGTCATTTTTTGGTGGACCTTTAAGGCTCAGAATTTCCTGTGTAACATCTTAGCTAATTTCCCCTACCACGTGCTGCTCCATGGTTAAGTCTGTTGTAATACACTTGTTTTCTAAGGAGGGGCACATTGACATGGATAAAAGCTCCCTCAAGAATCAACAGTATTTCAGATGATGCAGAGGGCTGGGTCTTGGCCTGGCAGTAGAGAACTTTCCAGAGTTATTTTAAACATCTTCTCTGTAATAGCTTGGGAAGTGTTCAACAAAGCCTGCTCCCTTTCCATTCATCTGAGCTTGGCTTCTGTCAGTTGCTGTGCTTTTCAAAATTGCTGTCAATCTCTGACTTCTTGAGTCGGTTAATTATCCAGTTGACTGTTGGTTTGAACAGATGAAAACCCAAATTGTGTAGCATTTCACCCATTTCTTTGCAAGTCAATTCTGTCAACATGTACCACAACCCTGCAGCCTTGCCCAATGCAGCAGGGGTGGGATGGGGAAGAGGAAGCTGGGGGGGTCTCCCAAAGAGGAGGAAGGCCTGCGCCTTCTCTTGGTGATGGAATAGGGAGTAGCAGCTCTGCTGTCAGCTCTGTTACTCACACAGTCCTGTAACAGGAGGGAAAGGGGCGGGGCACAACTTTTGAAAGAATGACATAGCCCAAGGACACAGCTTAAACCAATTAGAATTAAATGGGACCATGATGGCAGACAAGACTAGAACTTGATCCTCAGTTGGGAAGTGAAATGACACACCCAGAGGCGCAAAGACAGTTCCAAGGCACTGTTAAGAGATCAAGGGATGGGTGGTGGCCCAGATCCGAATACCTCTGCCCCTTCCCAAAAATGGTTGGAATAATCTTCCTACTCATTAGCATATGAAATTACCCAGCCTATAGAAACTAACCACCCAAATGTCAGGGCCACGCTTGTCCTCTACGATGGCCCACACTCTGTCTGTGGAGCGTGCTTCTCTCTGTATCTGGAATAAATCCACTTCTTACCTATCACTTTGTCTCTCACTGATTTCTCTCTGCGATGAGACACCAAGAACTCTAGCTTCATTAAACCCTGAAACCAGGTACCATGGGTATTGTCTAGGTTTGAGTCCCAGCCACATGTGTTCAAGTCCCAAGCAGGGCTTTGGCTAGGTTCAAGTCCCAGTCATGTGGCTTCAAGTCCCAAGCAGGGTTTTGGCTGGGTGCAAGTCCCAATCTGAGGTAAGCGGTTTCAGTCCTAGGATGCAGCAAGGGGCTGCTGGGAGGCACAAAGGAGAACAGAGCCATGCTGTGGGGACAGGGGCTCTGGCTGCAAAAAGCTGGGGGGCCCAGCATATGGCCTAAGTCCTCTTGGAGGAGGTCACCATTAGCCCCACCATAAAGCCACGGAGCAGACAAGCCACAAACTGGAAAGCAATTATGCCAAAGACGTTCTCACACTGTTATGAAAGTTCTAGGGCCCACAAGAGATACCCCAACCTGGGGATCCGGCAAAGGGACTGAGAAGCCCCAGGGAACTGGACTTTGAAGGGCAGTGGATTTGATTACAGAACTTCCAGAGGACTGAGGAAATAGACTCTTAGAGGGCACAAACAAAGCCTAGTGCTCACCAGGACCAGGAGAAAGGAGCAGTGACCCCACAAGAGACTGAGCCAGACTTGCCTGTGAGTGTCCAGGAGTCTCCAGTGGAGGCGTGGGTTGACAGTGGCCTGCTGCAGGGTCAGGGGCACTGAATGCAACAGTTCTGGGAGCCACAGCATGCTGCCATAAGTCCTTTTGAAGGAAGTCACCATTGACATTACCTCTACCATAGTGTGGCCTCAAGCCAAACTACAGCAAGAGAACACAGCCCCACCCATCCACAGGAAATTGGATTAAAGATTTACCGAGCATGGCCCCGCCCATCAGTTCAGTTCAGTTCAGTTCAGTTCAGTCACTCAGTCGTGTCCGACTCTTTGTGATCCCATGAATCGCAGCACGCCAGGCCTCCCGGTCCATCACCAGCTCCCGGAGATCACTCAGACTCACGTCCATCGAGTCAGTGATGACATCCAGCCATCTCCTCCTCGGTCGTTCCCTTCTCTTCCTGCCCCCAATCCCTCCCAGCATCAGAGTCTTTTCCAGTGAGTCAACTCTTCACATGAGGTGGCCAAAGTACTGGAGTTTCAGCTTTAGCATCATTCTTTCCAGAGAAATCCCAGGGCTGATCTCCTTCAGAATGGACTGGTTGGATCTCCTTGCAGTCCAAGGGACTCTCAAGAGTCTTCTCCAACAGAGCAAGACCCAGTTTAGATTCCCCCACAGCCAGTCCCTCTCATCAGGAAGCTTCTACAAGCCCCTTATCCTCATCCATCAGAGGGTAGACAGAATGAAAACCACAATCATAGAAAACTAACCGAATTGATCACATGGATCACAGCATTGTCTAACTCAATGAAACTATGAGCCATGCCATGTAGGGCCACCCAAGATGGATGGGTCATGACAGAGTATTCTGACAAAACGTGGCCCACTGGAGAAGGGAATGGCAAACCACTTCAGGATTCTTTACTTGAGAACCTCCTGAACAGTATGAAAAGGCAAAAAGATATGATACTGAAAGATGAATTCCCTAGGTCACTAGATGCCCAATATGCTACTGTAGAAGAATGAAGAAATAAGTCCAGAAAGAATTGTTAGGTAGGTAGAATAGGGAAAAGGAGTCCAAAATGGCGGTGGCTAAAAGACAAGGAAGGGAAAAGCCCGCGAAAACAGAACAAAAGGAGGTCTGAGGACCGGAGTGGAGACTTCAGGTAGAACAAACAGCACTCCTGGCTGAGCCCAATGTGCACAGGGCAGGCTCAGGGGGAGGGAAAACATAAAAGGAGGAGCCAAAGCGCTTTCTCTCTCTCTTTCTCTCCCACATGCGTGCGCTCTTTCTCTCTCTCTCCCTCTCTCTCCCCCACCCCCATGCACTCTTCCACTCTCTTCCCTTCAAGTTTTTGGGTTGGCATGCCCTCATGCTTCGAGGATGGATTCTCCTGCTATCTTCTAAATAAAATAGAGCTGTAACACTGATCTGCCTAAGAGCGATAACACGGTTTGTCCAAGACCCGAGAGCGGTGACGCGCTGAGGGCTTTAATGTCCGTCGCTCCAAACTGAGGAACACACACTCTCGTGACAGAATGAGGGGACAGAGCCAAAGCAAAAACAATGGCTAGTTGTGGTTGTGACTGGTGAAGGAAGTAAAGTCCAATACCGTAAAGAACAATACTGCCTAAGAACCTGGAATGTTAGGTGTATGAATCAAGCTAAACTGGAAGTGGTCAAGCAGGAGATGGCAAGAGTGAACATCAACATTTTAGGAATCAGGGAACTAAAATGGGCTAGAATGGGTGAATTTAACTCAGATGACCATTATATCTACTACTGTGGGAAAGAATTCCCTAGAAGAAATGAAGTAGCCCTCATAGTCAACAAAAGAGTCTGAAATGCAGTACTTGGCTGCAGTCTCAACAGAATGATCTCTCTTCATTTCCAAGCAAACCATTCAGTATCACATTAATCCAGACCTATGCCCCAACCAGCAATGCTGAAGAAGCTGAATGGTTCTATGATGACCTACAAGACCTTCTAAGACTAACAACAACAACAAAGAAAAGATGTCCTTTTCATCACAGGTGACTAGAATGCAAGAGTAGAAGTGGAGAGATGCCTAGAGTAACAGGCAAGTTTGGCCTTGGAGAAAAAAATGAAGCAGGGCAAAGACTAACAGAGTGTTGCCAAGAGAACACACTGGTCATAGCAAACACCTTCTTCCAACAGCACAAGAGATCACTCTGTGCATGGACATCACCAGATGGTCAATACTGAAATCAGATTGATTATATTCTTTGCAGCCAAAGATGGAGAAGATCTACACAGTCAGCAAAAACAACAAGACCAGGAGCTGACTGTGGCTCAGATCATGAACTCCTTATTGCCAATTCATATTTAAATTGCAGAAAGTTAGGAAAACCACTAGACCATTCAGGTATGACATCAAATCCCTTATGATTGTACAGTGGAAGTGACAGATTCAAGGGATTAGGTCTGATAGACAGAGTGCCTGAAGAACTATGGGTGGAGGTTTGTGACATTGTACAGAAGGTGGTGATCAAAACCATTCCCAAGAAAAAGAAATGCAAAAAGACAAAATGGTTGTCTGAGGAGGCCTTACAAATAGCTGAGAAAAAAAGAAGCAGAAGGCAAAGGAGAAAAGGAAAGATATATCCATTTGAAAGCAGAGTTCCAAAGAAGAGAATTTGGACAGAAAAGAAAGACTTCCTAAGTGATCCCTGAAAAGAAATAGAGGAAAATAATAGAATGGGACTAGATAATAGATAATAATAAAATGGACTAGAGATCTTTTCAAGAAAATTAGAGATACTAAGGGAACATATCATGAAAAGATGGGCACAATAAGGGACAGAAACAGTATGGACCTAACAGAAGCAGAAGATATTAAGAAGAGGTGGCCAGAATACACAGAAGACCTATACAAAAAGTTCTTAATGACCCAGGTAACCATGATGGTGTGATCACTCATCTAGAGCCAGACATTCTGGAATGTGAAGTCAAGTGGGCCTTAGGAAGCATCACTACAAACAAAGCTAGTGGAGGTGATGAAATTCCAGTTGAGCTACTTCAAATCTTCAAAGATGATGCTATGAAAGTACTGCATTCAATATGCCAGCATATTTGGAAAACTCAGCAGTGGCCACAGGACTGGAAAACATCAGTTTCCATTCCAATCCCAAAGAAAGGCAATGCCAAAGAATGCTCAAACTACTGCACAATTGCACTCATCTCACACACTAGCAAAGTAATGCTCAAAATTCTCCAAGCAAGACTTCAATAGTACATGAACTGAGAAATTCCAGTTCAAGCTGGATATAGGAAAGGCAGAGGAACCGGAGATCAAATTGTCAACATCCACTGGATCATAGAAAAAGCAAGAGAATTCCAGAAAAACATCTACTTCTGCTTCATTGACTATGCCAAAGTCTTTGACTGTGTGGATCATAACCAACTGTGGAAAATTCTTCAAGAGGTGGGAATACCAGACCACCTTACCTGCCTCCTGAAAAATCTGTATACAGGTCAGTTCAGTTCAGTTCAGTCACTCAGTCATGTCTGACTCTTTGCTACTCCATGAATCACAGCACGCCAGGCTTCCCTGTCCAACACCATCTCTCGGAGTTCACTCAAACTCACATCCATCAAGCCAGTGATGCCATCCAGCCATCTCATCCTCTGTCATCCCCTTTTCCTCCTGCCCCCAATCCCTCCCAGGATCAGAGTCTTTTCCAATAAGCCAACTCTTTGCATGAGGTGGCCAAAGTACTGGAGTTTCAGCTTTAGCATCGTTCTTTCCAAAGAACACCCAGGACTGATCTCCCCCAGAATGAACTGGTTGGATCTCCTTGCAGTCCAAGGGACTCTCAAGAGTCTTCTCCCAACATCACAGTTCAAAAGCATCAATTCTTCGGCATTCAGCTTTCTTCACAGTCCAACTCTCGCAGCCATACATGGCCACTGGAAAAACCATAGACTTGACTAGATGGACTTTTGTTGGCAAAGTAATGTCTCTGCTTTTGAATATGCTATCTAGGTTGGTCATAACTTTTCTTCCAAGGAGCAAGCATCTTTTAATTTCACGGCCATGGTCACCATCTGCAGTGATTTTGGAGCCCCCCAAAATAAAGTCTGACACTGTTTCCACTGTTTCCCCATCTATTTCCCATGAAGTGGTGGGACCAGATGCCATGATCTTTGTTTTCTGAATGTTGAGCTTTAAGCCAACTTTTTCACTCTCCTCTTTCACTTTCATCAAGAGGCTTTTAGTTCCTCTTCATTTTCTGCCATAAGGGTGGTGTCATCTGCATATCTGAGGTTATTGATATTTCTCCCGGCATAGCCATGAAATTAAAAGATGCTTGCTCCTTGGAAAAAAAAGCTATGACCAACCTAGACAGCATATTAAAAAGCAGAGACATTTCTTTGCTGACAAAGTTCTGTCTAGTCAATTTCCAGTAGTCATGTATGGATGTGAGAGTTGGACTATAAAGAAAGCTGAGCACCAAAGAATAGATGCTTTTGAACTGTGGTGTTGGAGAAGACTCTTAAGAGTCCCTTGGACTGCAAGGAGATCCAACCAGTCAATCCTAAAGGAAATCAGTGCTGAATAATCCTTGGAACGACTAATGTTGAAGCTGAACTCCAATACTTTGGCCACCTGATGCGAAGAGCTGACTCATTGGAAAAGTCCTTAACGCTGGGAAAGATTGAAGGCAGGAGGAGAAAGGGACGACAGAGAATGAGCTGGCTGGAATGCATCACCATCTTGACGGACATGAGTTTGAGCAGGCTCTGAAAATTGGACAGAGAAGCCTGGTGTGCTGCAGTCCATGGGGTCACAAAGAATCGGACACGACTGAGCAACTGAACTGAACTGAATCTATATGGAAAAACAATCTGAAAAAGGAGGAATATATATATATACACACACACACACACACACACACACACGTATGTATGTATGTATAACTGAATCATTTTGCTGTATGCCTGAAAGTGTAAATCAACTATGCTCCAGTGTTATATGAAAATTGAAAGAAAACAAAAAATACAAAGAAAGGAAATTGTGATACGTACTACAACATGAATGAACCTTGAAGACATGATGCTAACTGAAATAAATTAGTTACAAAGGGAGAAATCTGCACGATTCCATTTACATGAAGAACTTGATTGATAGAGCTAAGAAGAATGGTGTTTTCCTGGGGCTGGGGGGAGGGGAAATGGGAGATGTTTAATAGGTTTCAGTTTCAGTTTGAAATGATGATCAAGTTCTGGAGATGGATGGTGGTGGAGGTTGCACAAAAATGTATATGTACTTAATGCCGCTGAAGTGGCATTAAACTTTTCATTATGTAAAGCTTTTCCAAACAGACAAAAAGAAAGAAAAATAGAAAGTGGGGCAGGCTGCTTGGTTTCTGTCACCAGAGGCATTCAAGCAGAGGCTACCTAACTGTGGACCTGGGGTCCTGGAGTGGGACGCAGACCTCAGATAAGGGTTGATCCGCAGAGAGTCAAGGTGACATAGAGGAAAGGGTACTTTCAGGTCAGATACAAATAGATCAAAATCCCAACCCTGTATCTAATTGGCTGTGTGCCTCATACAAGTTGCCTAAACTCTCTAAACCTGCCTTTCCTTATCTGTAAAATGGATGTTTCAAAGACTACAGTGCAAGGGAATTGTGAGGACTGAATCAGATAATGTTTGAGAAACAAATCCCCCGAGGAGCCTACTAGAAAACAGGTCAGAACAACAGATACAGACTGATCCTGGGGAGATAATTCACAGTTGACTCTGACACATGAAGACACTCAAATTCACTCATAACAAGACGCATGCAAATGAGGGCTACACTGAGATGCCAGTTTTCATCTCCCCAGTTGGGAAATCCGACAGCTGGAGAGCACGTTCTGCTGGAGAGGTTCTGGGGAGACAGTCGTCGGTGTCCTCGGTTCAGGGCAAAATAATGTCCCATTGTGGAGGCAACTGGGCAATATTTCTCAAAATGAAAAATAAATATTCCTAGTAATCCAACGATCCCACTACTGGGAGTTTATCCCACAGATACACCTGCACAGGTACCAAATGGTATATTTACAAGGAAAACTTGTAATAACAAAAAGCTTAAAAGAGGAAGAGACTGTTTTAAATAAATTCTGTGGTATCCACCCAAGTGGAACAGTATGCAGCTTGGAAAGGGAATGAAGAAGCTGAGCTAATATTACTAAATAACAAAAAGCAAAGTTAAATAATGCACACAGAACGCTGCTTTTATTATAGTTGCTACGTTTTGCTCAGAGTTCTGTGAGTATAAACAAGAAACTAATAAAAAATAATTTCTTATAGGTGAAGGGGCTGAGATGGGAGTGAGCCTTCTTGGAAATATCTTTCTACATAAATTTTAATTTTAGATCATGTTGATGCATTGATTGTCTAAAACTTAATTTCAAAAATAAAACAATGAAAACTAAACTTAAAGACCTATGAAATTATGCTGGAGACATGAAAGAAGCTTTAATGAATGAAAGCCGGAGAAGGCCATGGCACCCCACTCCAGTACTCTTGCCTGGAAAATCCCATGGACAGAGGAGCCTGGTAGGCTGCAGTCCATGGGGTTGCTGAGAGTTGGATGCGACTCAGTGACTTCACTTTCACTTTTCACTTTCATGCATTGGAGAAGGAAATGACAACCCACTCCAGTGTTCTTGCTTGGAGAATCCCAGGGACGGTGGAGCCGGGTGGGCTGCCGTCTATGGGGTCGCACAGAGTTGGACACGACTGAAGCAACTTAGCATACGGAAAGCCTCTGAAGATGTCAATTCTTCCTAAAGTAATTAGTTAATTCAATTCATTTGTACTGAACATATAGAATCTGACAATGTTATTCTAATATTCATACAGAAAAAAATGTTCTATAATTGGCAAAAGAATTTTGGAAAAAAAATAACGAGGCTTCTATGTTATCAAGAAATACCGTTAAAAAAGTAACCAAAGCATATTTTAAATACAGCCACTATAGTGTTACATAAGAGAACACAAATATATCAGCGAAAAAAGATAGAGAGACTGGAAACTAACATGTGTGTATGTGAAAACTTAGAATATTATAAAAAGGAAACTAGACCCATTTTTCATTAATAAAACTAAATGCAAGTGGGTTAGGAATTTACACATTTAAAAGCAAAACTCTACAAGTATAAGAATAAAATGTAGAATATTTTTATAGGCTTGGGTAAGGAAGGCCTTCCAAACCAAGAGAGGAAACCCAGAAACATCAACAAAAATAATAATCTGATTTTACCATGTAGAAATTAAAAATCACCACAAATGCAGCTGCTTATATTTTCCAGTTGGTTACCAATAATAAACAGAAATTGAAAGTGAAAAAAATTATTTGCAATAGCATTGTTTCCACATCCCTAAAATAAACCTAAACAGGCTTCACACAGGAAAATATAAAATATTACTAATAATACAAAGGGTTTAAATAAGTCGATTGATATACTATGTTCAAAGGTTCAAAGATCTATACACTATGCTCAAATAGCTCAATATTTTAGCTATGTGAATTCTCCCTGAATGATCTATATGTGTAAGCAACCCAACAAAAATACCAGGATTTTTTTTTTTTTAAGAAATAGACAAGTTGATTGAAATGTTACTGAAAATATAAAGGGTGATGAATAATCAAGAAACTCCTTAAAAGAATGTGGGAGGACTGATTCTATTTGTTAATCAGGATTACTATAAAGCTATAGCAATTAGGACTGTGGTTTGGTTCAAGAATGGGCAAGCGGGGCCAATGCAATGGAAGACAGGCCAGAGAGAAAGCCAGGTATATCTGGACACTTGACTGAACACAAAAGACGTGATGCAGCATGGGAATGGTGTCCTTTTCCAGAAATACTCCTGGGTCAACTGGATAACAATATGGGGGAAAGTACGTAACTTGACTCCCTCTCTACCTCACCTCAGTCATACAAAACTCAATTCCAGGCAGACTGTATATCTAAACATGAAAAAAATAAGCTTCTAAAGAAAATATTGCAGAATATTCTTATAGCCTAGGGTAGAGGAGACTTATTCAATAAGATATCCAATGTCCTACCATAAAAAGACTGATAAATTGAACTACATCAATAGGTTTTGTTCTTTAAATGACATCATAAAGAGTCTAACAGATAAATAACAGAGTGGGAGAATATATTTGTAACACAAATAACCAATAAAGAACTTGTTGCCAGAATATATAAAGAGGTTCTACAAATCAATAATATACGGCACACAACTGTGCCGATTATCAATCTATTGCCTCTTGATTTCAAATTCACTTTCTTCTCCCCTACCTTGTAATCCTGGATCTGGGCTCTGCAAACTGCATTTCTGCTTTGCCAGCAGGCTCTGTGTCAGGCTCTTCCTGTAGGGGTCTTGGAAGAATACTGCAAGGATGAAGGAGAGACTAGGGTGTTTTACCTTTTCCTATATTTGCCCCCATTGGTGATGAACTCAATGGAGAGGACTATGATTTCACTGCACTTCCAGGCTCTCTTGGTTCTAAAGTGGTCCCAGCAAACTTCATGTGGCACGTTTCAGCAGCAGCCACATCATCTCAGGATCTGAATAGAACTGCCATATAAGCCAGAAACTCCACTCCTGGATAGAAAAAAGCAAAAACACCAATTTTAAAAGATACATGTACAGTGTTCATAGCAGTATTATTTACTATTGCCAAGGTATGGAAGCACCTAAGTGTCCATCAACAGATGAATGGATTAAAAACATGTGCAAAGAGTTGGACACAACCAAATGGCTGAGCATGTGCACACACACACCCACATTTTATATAATGGAATGTTTGTTGTTGCTGTTTAGTCACTGTTTTGTCTGACTCTTGTCGACCCCAGCCTGTCAGGTTTCTCTGTCCCAGGCAAGAATACTGGAGTGGGTTGCCATTTCCTTCTTCAGGGGATCTTCTCTTCCCAACCCAGGGATCAAACCTGTGTATCCTGCTTGACAGGCAGATTCTTTATCAGGGAATCACCTGGGAAGCCCAGTGGAATACCGATCAGCCATAAAAAGTGAAATTCTACCACTTCTCAATAACATGAATAAATTTGGCGAGTGTTATGCTTAGTGAAATAAGTTAGACAAAAAAGGACAAATGAAATGTGATAATCACTGAAGTGGAACCTAAAAAAGAAAAGAAAGAAACAGGCTCAGAGATATAGGAAAAAACTAGTGGTTAGCACTGGGGAGACAGAATGGGAGAGGGCAACAATGGGGAAGAGAATTAAGAGGCAAAAACTACTGTGTATGAAAAAAGTATAAAGTGAAGTCGCTCAGTCGTGTCCAGCTCTCTGCAACCCCTTGGGCTGTAGCCTACCAGGCTCCTCTGTCCATGGAATTTTCCAGGCAAGAGTACTGGAGTGGGTTGCCCTTTCCTTCTCTAGGGGATCTTCCCAACCCAGGGATCAAACCTGGGTCTCCCGCATTGCAGGCAGATGCTTTACCATCTGAGCCACCAGGGAAGTCCTAAAATAAGTAAGCTACCAGGAAATATCATATAGCATAAGGAATATTTGTTGTTCATTTGCTCAGTAGTATCTGACTCTTTGCGACCCCATGGACTGCAGCAAGCCAGGCTTCCCTGTCCTTCACCATCTCCTGGAGCTTGCTCAAACTCATGTCCATTGAGTCAGTGATGCCATCCAACCATCTCATCCTCTGTCATCTCCTCCTCCTGCCTTCAATCTTTCCCAGCATTAGGGTCTTTTCCAATGAGTTGGCTCTTAGCACCAGGTGGCCAAAGTATTGGAGCTTCAGATTCAGTACCAGTCCTTCTAATGAATATTGAGGATTGATTTCCTTTAGAATTGACTGGCTGGATCTCCTTGCAGTCCAAGGGACCCTCAAGAGTCTTCTCCTACACTATAGTTCAAAAGCATCAATTATTCAGCATTCAGCCTTCTTTATGGTCCAAGGTCCAAGGAATATAGCCAACATTTTATAACTATTAATGGAGTATAACCTTTAAAAATTGTGCATCATTATCTTATACACCTACAACATATAATATTGTACATCAACTCTAAATACTAATAGAAAAACAGTAGAATGGGTGAACACAATATGGCATAATTTTTAAATGCTTTGCTATACAACAACAAAAGTCTACATTTGCATGCAAAATGTGGATGAATTTCACAGGCATGGTACTGACCAACAGCAACAAGGAGTCAGACACAAAAAAACAGAGGGTGTATAATTCCTTCATATAAATTTTATAGAGGCAAAATTCATCTTTTGATAGTTACTGTTGCTTTGAGTGGAGGAACCAGATGGTGATGGAGAGGGTGAAAGAAGGGCTTCTTGGGTGTGTAAATGTTCTATTTCTTGGCCTAGGTTGTGGTTGCATAGATGTGTTTACTTTATGATAATTGATTGAGCCCAACACTTTTACTTATGTACTTTTTTGCATTTGTATTATTTTCCAATTAAAAAGTAAATAAGAAGAGAAAAAGAAAAGTGACAGGTTGAGGTAAAATACTGTATTTATATCAGCAAAAGTTTAATACCCAAAATATATAAAAGGCTTCTAAATAGAAAAGACAAACCATCTAAAAGAAAAATGAGTGGAGTGTAATAAATAATTCACATACTGCATACAATTGGCCAATGTACACTGGCAGAATCCTTCAGTTTCACTAGAAATGTGGAATATATGTCCCCAAGTACCAATGAACATCCATTTGAATGGCAAAAGACTGATAAAATGTTGGTGGGAATGTGGATAAGTAGGCACTTTATTATCAGAATAAAAGTGAAAATTTTACTAACGTTGGCCCAACATTTCCCTGTTAGCAATTCTAAAGTAAGGACTACACATTCAAAAGATGTAAGCGAGAGTGTTCACTGTTTATATCATGAAAGAAAGCATTGTTTATAGTATAAAAGAAAATGGAAAATTAAATGTTCATTAGTTGAAAAAAATCAAATATAGCTATACAATGGAAGACTGTGTGGCTGGTAAAAATAATAATGGGACTTCATTTGGGCTTGATATGACAAAATCTGCTGTAAAGCTAACTCAGAAAAGTGACTCTCAGATCAGTGCATTGAAAATTATGACATTAATGTAAAAGAATTAAAGACATAAGGTATATTTGTAAAGGATACCTTTCTATAGGTTTATGTACTACTTCCCCTGGAGAAGGAAATGGTACCTCACTCCAGTACTCTTGCCTGGAAAATCCCATGGATGGAGAAGCCTGGTGGGCTACAGTCCATGGGGTCACAAAGAGTCAGACACGACTGAGCAACTTCACTTCAGTATGTTGTCAGAATTTTTTAATGGCCAAAGTAAAGAATTATTTAAAAAACAACCATATGAATTTAATAGTGATGGTTTAGACATTAACTTGTGTCTAACTCTTGTGACTGCATGGGGTGTAGTCTGCCAGGCTCCTCTGTCCATGGCAAGACTGCTAGAGTGGGTTGCCATTTCCTTCTCCAGGGATCTTCCCGACGCAGGAATCAAACCCAGGTCTCCTGCACTGCAGGCAGATTCTTTGCCAACTGAGCTATGAGGGAAGCCACCATGAGGAAGGTAGCAGGACTCCTCTGAGTGGCAGTTCTGCTTTTTCCTGATACCCAAGGCAGACTCCATGCTAGAAATAGCCAACCTCCATGGGGCTTCCTTGGTGGTTTGGATGATAAAGAATCTGCCTGCAACGCAGGACACCCAGGTTTGATTCCTGGATCGGGAAGGGCTGTTGGGGAAGGGAGCTGCAGCCCACTCCAGGATTCTTGCCTTTGGAATTCCATGGACAGAGGAGTCTGGAGGTCTCCAGTCCATGGAGTCGCAAATGGTCAGACCCAAATGAGCCACTAACACTTTCACTTTCATATACCCATAGTCATTTGAACCAACAGGACCTGGGAGGCAGGAAGAGACCCTTGGACAGCAAGATCAAACCAGTCAATCCTAAAGGAAATCACCCGTGACTATTCTTTGGAAGGACTGATGCTGAAGCTGAGGCTCCAATACTTTGGCCACCTGATATGAGGAGCTGACTCCTCACTGGAAAAGACCCTCAGGCTGGGAAAGATTGAGGGCAGGAGGAGAAGGGGGCAACAGGATGAGACAGTTGGAGAGCATCACTCACTCAATGGACATGAGTTTAAGCAAACTCTGGGAGATAATGAAGGACAGGGAAGCCTGGCATGTTGCAGTCCACGGGGTCACAAAGAGTCAGACATGACTGAGCGACTGAAACAACAAAGGAGAAAACAGGAATTCCTATCTAAGGAAGACATTTCTTAGCCCTGAGATGATTTATTCTTGGTCTACTTCATAGTCTGGTATGTCTACTGGTACCATTCTCCATCTGCTTAGGGATGGTGGAAGGTCTTCCCTAGACAAATTCTGATGCTGTCCAGCAGAAATATAATGTGAGCTTGTATGTAATTTTAGATTTTCTAGTAGCCACATTAACAAAGAAAATTGTGAAATTAATTTTAATAATATGTTTATTTAACCCAATATAACAAAACTATTATCATCTCAACCTGTTAGAAATATAAAAGTATTAATGAGATATTTTATATTCTGCTTTTTTGTAAAGTCTTCAAAATCTGGTGTGTACTTCACACTTACAGTACATCTAAATTTGAATGTTAAAGTTTTCTTGATCTGTATTTTGATTTCACAAAATTTACAGTTGTAAAAGTAGATTCAAATACCTAAGCTATTCCAAACATATTTAAACATATCTAGAAATTATTCAACAGCTGAATCAAGTATCAGGCATTTAGTCTGATTTTAAACAAAATAAAGCAAGTTGTCTCAGTTACCCTAGCCATATTTCAAGTGCTCGGTGCCCACATGTGGTCAGTGGCATGGTATCAAATAGCCCGGGTGGAGGCTAGCCCCTCCCTATGGTCCTGGAGGTGGCTCCCTGGCCCATGTGCTGGGACTGCAGCTCTTCTCTGCATCCTGAACAAGTGGCGCTCCAGACACTGGGAGAACCTGGTGAACATTGGAGAACAGCCAACCTCTAGGGTGGGCAGATGGTCTCAGGCACCTGGGCGCATGATATTTACCCAGCAGCACTGGAACTGCGGTGAAGAGCTGGTGAAGATGAGCAAGGGGCCTTGTGGGCTGTGAAAGACCTCTGCACAGGGACTGCATTCCTGGGGAATGAGCCTGACCTTGGGATGAACCCAACAGGATGACCTAAGCTGAGATTTCACAATGCGGCGGCAGCGGGGAACAGGTGGTGGCAGCAGCTGGGAGCTCTCTGTGGTCTGTGGGCTGGAGGGGACCTCAGCCTCTCTGAGTAAATTAGCTCCTCCTAAGGGCAAGTCTGGGCCCACAGGGGAAACAGGAAACCCTCATCCCTGCCCTGCACCAAAGTCTCTCAGCTTTTTAGCCAAGACAAGTTGCAAGGACATCAGCATCATCACACGTCTGGTGCACTCACATCTGAGGCAGAACTGAAAGGCAGATTCTCCACATCTTGAAAAGCTCCTTTTGTCTTCCTCCCTTCCTTTCTTTCCTTCTCTCTTGGATATCCTTCTTTCTTTCTCTCTCTTTCTTGTCAATACTGAGCTTCTGTTCAAAAACCATTCTTGAGAACCCCGCAGAAACCTCTCTCTGAGCTCTGGCCTGGGAAGACGACAACACTTCCATCAATATTGTGGGTTCCCATTTTGGTGAAATTGACATTTTATGAATTAACTCATCTCTACGATGTGCCAAATGTGCGCCATGGATGCAGCCAAATGCAAAACATGGCCCTTCTCTTTTAGCAACTCACAGTTCAGTGAGTGGCCAAGGGAGCCTTCTTTTTGTTGAAAACTGTGATATACCGCCTTGGTTGCACAGCACTAATGCCTGGGACACACCTCAGAGGTTCTAATTTTAATTGGTTTCAGGTACAGATATGGTACTAGGATTTTAAAAGCTTCCTAGATGATTCTCACGTGCAGTCTGTGTGAGCACCACACACTGGAGTCAATTCAGTGACCTCAAGGGCAATCAATTGCATTCTAGGAATTCTGATTGCATCCCAGGAATTCTGTGTTCAATGCGGCCAAAGGGAACCTTTAAGTATGGAGTAGGTCATAGCCTTCCCCTCTTCAAAACCCTACCATGGCTCCCCCTTTCCCATTAGGTAACAACCAGAGCCCCATATCTCGACAGACACACGAGGGCCCATACGATGGGCTCCACATGGCCAGTCTCCCCCCTTGCTACTCTCTTTTCTGACTGTACTGGATTCCTTACTGGGCCTTGAGCATTAACCTTGGGTCTTCCCAGTGGCTGGGACAACCATCCCTCAGGAAACCACGTGGCCAACTTTCTCAGCTCCTTCACACTTGTGATGGTTAATTTTACATGTCAACTTGACTGGGTTAAGGGGTGCCCAGATAGCTGGTAAAGCATTATTTCTGGATGTGTGTGTGAGGGTTTCTTCAGAAGAGATTAGCATTTGAATACGAAGCATCAGTAAAGATCACTGTCACCAGTTTGGGTGGGTATCATCCAAGCTTTTGAGGTCCTCATAGAGCAAAAAGGCAGAGAAAGAAGGAATTTGCTCTCTCTGCCAGAGCTGCTGTGTCTACCTGCTCCTGCCCTTAGACATAAGCATTCTTGGTTCCCAGGCCTTTGGACTCAGAAGTGGACTTAATAATGCCATTGGCTCTCCTGTTCTCAGTTCCTTGGGTTTGGACTGGAATCTACTACCAGCTTTTGTGGGCTGCCAGCTTGCAGTCAACAGATCGTAGCACTTCTCTGCCTCCAGAATTGTGTGAATCAGTCCATTTTAGTCAATCACTTCCTATATGTCAATATATTTCCTATGGGTTCTGTTTTTCTGGGGAACCCTGACTAATGTGCCACCAATGCTCAATATTATCTTCTCAGTGAGGCTATTCCTGATCCCTCTGTTCTTTCAGTCTGCTCTCTCTTTTTCTATGGCACAAGTCAACCTCTAACATACTGTATAATTTTCTTATCAGCAAAATCTATAATTTTTACCTATTTCCTCTGCTAGGGATGTTTGTCTGCTTTGTTCGCTAATGTATCCCTGGTGCTGAGGATGTAAATATTTATTAAATATATAAGAATCTGCAGAGTTCTAATTAAGATGGATTTCTGAGTAAATAAAGGTCATCTTACATGTTTAGTGTTCCGCACCTGAATACTGACCAAAATGATAAAAGGACTAAAGAGTGATAAACTAACACTTCACTGGAAAACAGGGAAGGTATGCCCTATGAATAGGCCAGAAACTGCAAGAAGTTACTGATGAAAATAGCACAGATAGATCAAAAATGAAGAAAGTGACTCCTCAACCTAACTGAGAAAGCAGTTAGGTGTCATGCGAATAGAGGAGATCATGGCAGAATCTACCCAAATGTCTACATTTATATGGTGAGAACAGAAGTGTGGATAGGTCAGTTCATGAGATGGATGTGAGCTCCATGTCTTTGCACTATTGTAGACTGACATCCTGGGAAGAAGCTGTTACATGAGGTATTAATACAAGGGTAAGTACAAAGGAGCAAATGCAAAAATCCCAGATATAAAAGACTCTCTGAGTAAAACACAATTCTAAAAGACACACGTACCCCAATGTTCATTGCAGCACTATTTACAATAGCCAAGACCTGGAAGCAACCTAGATGTCCATCGACGGATGAATGGATAAAGAAGTTGTGGTACATATATATTGTTGAATATTATTCAGAAATAAGACGGAATGAATTTGAGTCAGTTCTAGTGAGGTGCATGAACCTAGAACCTGTTACATAGAATGAAGTCAAAAGGGAAAAACAAATATCATATATTAGTGCATATATATGGAATCTAAGAAAGTGGTACTGCTGAACCCATTTTCAGGACATCAGTAGAGACACAGACAGAGAGCAGACTGGACACAGTCGGGGAAGGAGAGGGTGGGATGAATTGAGAGTGTAGCACTGAAACATATAAATGCCATATGTAAAATAGTGCAAATGTGCTGTATGATGCAGGGAGCTCAACTTGGTGCTCTGTGACAATCTAGAGGGCTGGGATGGGGTGGGAAATGGGAGAGAGGTTCAAGAGGGAGGGGACACGTGTTCTGATTCATGTTGCTATATGGCAGAAACCAACACAACTCTGTAAAGCAATTATCCACCATTTAAAAGGAAATATTTTTTTTAAGACTCTCTGTGACAGCCATGACCCTTCTCGAGATAGTAACTGTGGGGTCAGGAAATAGGCCAGATGAAGTGACATCCCACACTGGAGGCAGACACAGATCTAAAGGGAAACCATCACATGAAAAGCTAATCTGTGGTGGATGGTTTTAGTGAATATGAAGAGGGAACCATAGCACACTGCAATTTCCCTGCTATCACTGTCTCCTAGCATCCTCCCTACTCCTCTCTAGCTGCATTATGACTAAGCAGGTTTGCAAACTATGTCAGCTCCTCTTCCAGTTTCAGATCTGCAAGCGTCCAGGTGGTGAGGGGGGGATCAGAGGAGAATTTGCTCACACTGTTTGGGGCATATATCTAGTTTGGGTAGACATCTTCTTGTTTTAGCTTGAATAATATGACCAAAAATGGCACCTTTGAAAAGACTCTGCATTACTTAAACAGAAAAATATGGCAATTATAACATACTTAAAATATATTGTATTGTTTACCATGTGCTTTCAGCTAAATTCAGAAAAAAAATGAACTCTGTAAAATGAGGTGAAAGATAAAATAGTGAGCCAAAATATTGAAATGTATTAGAAGTCAGTTAAAAAAACAGCAGATAAAATCAAAATGCAGGCAAAAATGACATTAGAAGCATTAAATTGCAGAAATGACACAAATAAAACCAGTGATCCAGAGAACAAACACAATAAGCTTTAAGAGGGCAGAATTTTCTTTTTGATTAAGAAGACAGACGTTCTAAGGGTCAAGAAGATAAATAAGGAGAAGATAAAACAAATATACAAATATTCTTTCAAATATTCAGTAATCCATATATACACCTTTCACAATCCCAGGAAAAAAATATTTGAGATACAGGAAGAAACAGTGAAGAAAAAAAATGCCCAAAAAGCAAAAGCAAAAAAAAACAAAAACCAAAAACCAAAAACCCACCAAAAAAACCCACTGGTATTCCTAAAGAAGAAATCAGAAAAATATAACTGAATCAATTATCAAGGATATAATAGAATAAATCTCTTGGATGAATAGAAACATAAATCTAAAAATTCACATGGCTAAATGTTTACAAGGTTAATAAAAAGTGATCAATTCCTGTACGTAACTCTGGTGAAATATTTTTATTTCAAAGGGAAAGAACAACTGGAGAAAAGGAGAGAAAATGTCAGTTATAATAGGATAAAAATTATGCTCTTTTCTAACTTGTGCCCTGCAGTATATGGATAAAAGAACAATGGAACTAGTTTCACTCTTTTCTAACAATATGGTGGACTTAATGTTGGAAAAAAAAAGCACATTTGCTACAGAAGATTTAAAAATGTGCCATAGAATATTTAAAAGCCACCTAAGCAGGGTAGGGAGACAAAATCTGTGCATGTTCAAGGTGGGTGGTCAGATCAGAGGCAGCTATATATAGCCAGCAACTCTCTAAAGCAAACTAGGGAAAAAACAACCCCACAGAGAAAATGAAATACCCTTCTGTCTTTGGCTCTAGATGGAGGGAATAAAAAGAAGAAAGATTCTTCCAAGAATTTTTAATATAAATCATTGCATGAGTTTGGGACTTGAATTCACACTACCACTGTGGCCTGAAATTCCCCAAGAAACTTTAGTTTAAAGTAGTTTCAGGTTGGCAATATTCATATGTGTCTAGCAGAGCTAAATGAAATATTCTTTGGAAGAACCACTTTAAACTTAGGTCTCAAAAATCTCCAACAGAGAAAATTCCAGAAAACATGCACTTGTAATCAAAAATTACAGATCACATGAGGAAGTGAGCCTCCACAGCAAGAATTAGCAGAATACAAACTACAGAATGATCAGACATGCAAAACCCATAGTTACAGCATTGATAACATTCAGAATATTTAAAATTGTGTTTATTAGGATTAAATAAATAAAGGAGAGTTTCAGAACTGTAAGTATGAAAGTAACAGCCATAAAAAATTACTAGGAATGTCTGAAAAAATCAGTAGAATTTCTAGGAATTAAGACCTTTACACACAGATTAAGCAGACATGGAGAATAGGGTGTGAAAAACTAACATATGCCTCTTCAGAGTTCCAGAATAAATATATTAAGAGAATTGGAGAAGAGACAATATTCAAAGATATAATGTCTGCAAATCTTTGAAAATGATAAAAAAATTCTAATCATCAGATTGAGGAAGCTCAACTACTCCCAAAGAGAATGAATATGAATAAAGCTACATCGGTAAAACCCTGCAGACAAAGAGCAAAACCTTAAAAGTGACCGGAAACAAAGGAAAACACTAAGTAGAAATGATAACTACCGTGACATTTGACTTAACAGCAGCAGTGCTAGCAGCCAGGAAATGGAAAATCTTAAAATTCTGAGAAAAATTACTCTTAAATTAGTATTTCTGAGTATGAAATTATACCTTGCAAGAAGGAAGATGAAATAAAAATACAATATAATAAAGAATGGCTTGTAGAATTTTGAACTTCCCTGGTGGCTCAGATGGTAAAGAATCTGCCTGCAGTGTAGGAGACCCTGATTCCATTCCTGGCTTGGGAAGATCCACTGGAGAAGGCGTGGCAACCCATTCCCGTATGCTTGCCTGGAAAATCCCCAAGGCAGAGGAGCCTGGCGGGCTACAGTCCATAGGGTCACAAGGAGTTGGACACTTCTGAGTGACTAACACTTTTGCTTTTTTTTTTTTTTTTTGCAGAGTTGTAAAAGAATAAAGTTTAAAAAGGAATGTCTAAAGGCCATTATTTATCATCCAGAAAAAAGGTTTGAGATGTAGGACTGAAGGGTGAGCAAGAAAATGATATATATGTGGGTATATCTAATTAAACAATGACCATTTTAAACAATATTATGATTTCTAAATTGTTCAGTACAAATTGAGTAAAAATAAAATGCTGGGGAAAATAGCAGACATTAGTGATAGGTGCTAAATATTCTAAGATGCTTGTATTATTTTGGAAGAGGATAAAGACTGGTTAACCAGAAGAGTAAAAAACAGGATAAAATCAATCATCTAAATTAAATATATGTAAAGGATGAAAATAACAAAGAAAAGAAGGAAAAAATAAAAAAAATAAATTATAGAGCTAAAGCCAATTATATCAATTCTCACAACAAATGTAAATGGACTAGACTTTCTAGGTAAAGGACAAAGATTTTTTTGGTTGCATTTAAATGAAAAAAAAAAAAGCAGAAATATTTAAAACATTCAGACTTGGAAAGGTCAGAAGTAAAAAGATGAAGAAGGATATACCAGGTAAGCACTAAGCAATGAAAATGGAGCTGATGAAGCAATATGAACTTTAGAAAAGCTAGAAAAACCGTATTGAATATAAAATGTATAACCCCATATTGAGTTCTAAGCATCTCTGAATTTAATGCCACAGCTTTACAGTATGGAAATAACAGTGATCATAACTAAAGGGAGAATTCAACCAATCTATCATCAAACCCGCAGATTTGAATACATTCCTTTTATTAAATAATAGATTAGGTACAAAAATAAATCATTGAAGATGTAGGAAATCTGAACTAAACTAACATATCGGCATACAAATAAAATAACTCTCTTTAAAAGAGAAATTTTCTTTTCAGAAATAAGTGAAATATTTATAAAAATAAAACACAAGTAGTAACACACAATTTTAAATAATTAAATAGTATGTTAGATATAAACATTTCACATATAGCATATATAATAGGTATATAACTGTTGACTATAGTAACCATAGTTATGTATAGTTATATAATCTCATAATCTATGTAAAGGCAAGAAACTTGCATATAAAGAGAAATTTATATCATTTGCATTAGAAACGAGTTAAATATTAAAGGTAGAATAGAAATTAATGCAATAAAGTCAGAGTTATACTAGAGAGGTTTAAAAGACGCTAATAATTTTTCATTTTAAAATGGAAACTAGGAAAAAATGGTACTAATGAACCCATTTGCAAAGCAAGGATAGAGACTCAGATGTAGAGAACAGACCCATGGACACGGTGGAGGAAGGAGAGGGCGGGGCAATGTGAGAGCAGCATTGGCGTATATACGCTGCCATGTGTAAAGTAGACCGCTGATGAGAAGCTGCTGTATAAAGCAGGGAATCGGACTTAGTGCTCTGTGATGACAGGGCGGATGGGGGGAGAGAAGCTCAAGAAGAAAGGGATATATGTATACTTGCAGCCGATTCACATCGTTATCCAGCAGAAGCCAACACGGCATTGTAAAGCAACTGTCCTCCAATTAAAAATAAATTTATGAAAAATAAAAAATAAAAGGCTAATAAAAATGACCTATCTAGTAAGACGAATCATTAAAAAAAACACACACACAGAGACAGACGGCACAAATAAAATAATGTTAGGGATGAAAAAGGAAAGAAAAACGACAGGTCAAACAGAAATTAGAAGGAAAACGTTTACTTTTTTCAACTTTATGGCAACATTTTGGAAATTTAAGTGAGATGGACAAATTTCTTAATAAATCAACCAATCTGATCAAAGAAGAAATATTAAATTTTAGTAGTCCTATTCCCATTAAATAAATTGAATCAATAGTTAAAAATTCCCCCACAAGGGAAACATTAGACACAGGTGATTTTAAAGGTAATTTTTTACCAAATAGAGAATAAATAAGTACTACAAAAGCTTTATAAACACCTTCAGAAAAGAAAACCAGAGCACAGTTCTCAAGTTAGTTCATGTGCCAAGCACAGGAAGTGTATCAAAATAAGACAAGAACAACATGGAAAAGCAAAGTTATAGGCCAATCTTACTTATAAATATGGAGTTAAAACCTACCCTCTCCACCAAAAACAATATGTAAAAAAAAGAGAATGTAAAATGACCCAACTAGTTTCAAGAATGAAAAGTGAGTATAAAATTAGAAAATTTATAAAGGCTATTCACCACATCAAGTTAAACGCATCCTAGAGTACTTCTCTCTGATTGCTGTTTTTCCCTACGTCTAATTCACATTTATTGCTGTTTGCTTCTTCTATTTTGAAGTTAGTTTTTTGTGTACATTTACTTTAGAAATGTGATACCGTCTCTTGGATTCATCTCTTTATCTTTAAGAAATGTCTTTATTTTTAGTAGCGCTTCTTGTTTCTAAATCTAGTCTGTCTGGTGTTAGTATAGCAACATCAGCTTACTTCTCATCCTTGTAACACTTTTGTGTTCTTACACTTAAAGTTGTGAGTCTTTAAAACAGGATATAGTTACATTTTTTGTCTTTATATCCAGTGTGACTATCTTTGTTAACCGGAATATTTATTCATTTATATTTAATGTGGTCACTTATTTATTTATTTCCTTCCTGTTACTACTTGTTTCTTGTAATTCACTTGTTCCATGTTTCTTTCCCTCTCTTTTCTTGATTTCTTTTGCATTAATCAAAAACTTCTCATTATTCATTTTCTCTTCTTTGTTCGCTTACTTATTTATAATTTTATTCTTCTTGTAGCTGCTCTAGAGATTACAACCCCTTTCCTTGATACATTACCATATGATGCAAATTGTTACTTTTCCATTTCCCTCATAGTGCTCAAAGTGTGAATTTCTTGCATTTTGAAATTTTGTTGTCATATATTTTAATTCTGCACGTTTAAAACCCTGTAAGATATTATTATTGTTCTATACAGTCATTATTGGTCAATGTGCATTCATATTCATCTATATGTTTACCCTTTGATTTTGTGTTTAATTTCTTCATACATTTCTGTGATTCACTGCAAGGTATTTTATTTTTCTTTTTTTCAGTCCAAATATCTTTCATTATTGTTAATTCTTCTTGGGGTTTACAGAACTTGAATCTGTCTTTCAACAGTTTTGTAAATTCACCAGAGAAGATGAGAAATGTGTTGAGTCTATGCAGGAATTCCTGTATGACACCAGTAGGGGAAGATTTGGGGGAGAATACTGACAAAGAAGTAATAAGGAGAATTTTCAGATTGGTTGGGTTCAAATAAAGTTAACCATAAAATGATCAGAATTCATTTTTATCTATCATCTATCTACATTATTTTGGGGGGCTCCAAAATCACTGCAGATGGTGATTGCAACCATGAAATTAAAAGATGCTTACTCCTTGGAAGGAAAGTTATGGCCAACCTAGACAGCATATTAAAAAGCAGAGACGTCACTTTGTCTACAAAGGTCTGTCTAGTCAAGGCTATGATTTTTCTAGTAGTGATGTATGGATGTGAGAGTTGGACTATAAAGAAAGCTGAGCGTAGAATTGATGTTTTGTTGTTGTTGTTGTTGTTGTTAATTTTTATTTATTTTTTAATATAAATTTATTTATTTTAATTGGCAGCCAGAATTGATGCTTTTGAACAGTGGTGTTGGAGAACACTCTTGAGAGTCCCTTGGACTGCAAGGAGATCCAACCAGTCCATCCTAAAGGAGATCAGTTTTGGGTGTTCATTGGAAGGAATGCTGTTGAAGCTGAAAACTCCAATACTTTGGCCACCTGATGCAAAGAGCTGACTCATTTGAAAAGACCCTGTTCTATACATCTGTGTCTCTTTTGCTGTCTTGCATACAGGGTTATCGTTACCATCTTTCTAAACAGGCTTTTGGACTCTGTGGGAGAGGGAAAGGGTGGGATAATTTGGGAGAATGGCATTGAAACATGTATAGTATCATATATGAAATGAATCACCAGTCCAGGTTCGATGCATGATTCTGGATACTTGGGGCTGGTGCACTGGGATGACCCAGAGGGATGGTATGGGGAGGGAGGTGGCGGGGGGGGGTTCAGGATGGGGAACATGTGTATACCTGTGGCAGATTCATGTTGATGTCTGGCAAAACGAATACAATATTGTAAAGTAATTAACCTCCAATTAAAATAAATAAATTTATATTTTAAATAAATGAAAAGACCCTGATCCTGGGAAAGATTGAGGGCAGGAGGAGAAGGGGATGACAGGATATGGTTGGATGGCATCACCAACTCGGTGGGCATGAGTTTGAGCAAGCTCCGAGAGATGGTTATGGACAGGGAAGCCTGGCGTGCTGCAGCTCATGGGGTCACAAAGAGTTGGACACAACTGAGCAGCTGAACTGAACTGATATATATACACATACACATATATATGGGCTTCCCTGGTGTCTCAGATGAAAAAACAACCTGGAACTCAGGAGATCTGGGTTCGATCCTTGGGTTGGGAAGATGCCCTATAGAAAGGAAACTCTACCCACTGTAGTATTCTTGCCTGGAGAATCCCATGGGCAGAGGAGCCTGATGAACTACAGTCCGTTGGATTACAAAGACAAAACTGAGCAACTTTCACACACATATACCTGCGTGCGTGTGTATATATAAATATCAAGTGAAGTCGCTCAGTCGTGTCCGACTCTTTGTGACCCCACGGACTGTAGCCTGCCAAGCTCCTCTGTCCATAGGATTTCCAGGCAAGAATACTGGAGTGGGTTGCCATTTCCTTCTCCAAGGATATATATATATATATATATATATATATATATATAAAACTATTTAAAATATTTTATATATTTACCAAAATATTAAATGTGTAGTTATAATAGTGTCAAAGGGCTGTTTAGTTTATCTTAGTTTCTACTTAGACACTCCTGACCTAGCCTATAGGAGTAGTGCTCACTCATGTACGACTCTTTGTGACCCAATGGACTGTAGCTTGCCAGGTTTTGTCCATGGGCTTATCCTAGCCAGAAGACTGGAGTGGGTTGCCATTTCCTTCTCCAGATTATCTTCAGTGATGCCATTCAACTGTCTCATCCTCTGCCATCCCCTTGATTTCTTGTTTTATTAGTTAGATTTTTTTTGTTTTCCCATATCCACTCCCCATTTTACCTTATCTTGATTAAATACCTCCTCTTGATTCTATGGATTAGCTAATCAATTTATCTACATCACAATTTGTTGTTAAATCAGTAATTAATGTTTATATTAATTAATTTATATTAATTAATGTTTATATTAATCAACCCTGAATATTCACTGGAAGAACTGATGCTGAAGCTCCAATACTTTGGCCAGTTGATTTGAAGAGCTGATTCATTGGAAAAGACCCTGATGCTGGGAAAGATTGAAGGCAGGAGGAGAAGGGGATGACAGAGGATGAGATGTTGGATGGCATCACTGATTCAATGGGCATAAGTTTGAGCAAACCCTGGGAGATTGTGAAGCACAGGGAAGCCTGGCATGCTCCAGTCCATGGGGTTGTAAAGAGTCGGACGCGACTAAGCAACTGAACAAAACAACAAATGTTTATATTAATATGACCATATTGCTTTCTGCCTAGCCATGCAGTATACAATAATTTTTCTGTATAACTCTTTGGTTTTTCTGGGACATTGACAATATTGCTTTATTTTCTGATTACTTGGTGTTCTATACATCAAGAGCCATCTTTTGTTAAATGCTCCAAAAGACCTGTCAAATATATGTCAGTTTTATTGCAACTCTTCACGCACATCTCTGAGCACTTTACAGGTTCCTACCCCAGAGAAATTTCTCCTACAGTCTTTTGTGAGCTTGTTCACCTGGCTAATGGTGTTACAGTGGAGAAGAATTTTAATCCCGTTTCCTATTTTTTAATATGTATATAGCCTTTTTGTTTTATTTACCTATTTTTTACTTTATTTCCTCTCTGAAATTCTTAGGATCTCCTCTTAAGCCTTAGTTTTCTGAAGCTGTGTGATGATGTGGTTGGCATAGGTGTTTTTTTGTTGTCTTTTCTGCTCAGTGTTTCATAGATTCAACCAAACTAACAATTTATCACTATTATTTCTTTCTTGATGTCCTCCCTAGAATTTTCTCCGACTGGCTAGGTACAGGAATTCCTGGATAGTCTCAACACATTGTTCGTCTTTTCTCTCCTGTTGTTCTTCTTCGCATCTCTTTGTTCTACTATTTATTTTTATTTTCTCCCATCCATTGTCTACTCCTTTAAGTCCTTCTTAGTTTTCTTTTTTTTAAATATAAATTTATTTATTTTAATTGGAGGTTACTTACTTTACAATATTGTATTGGTTTTGCCATACATCAACATGGATCCGCCACAGGTATACACGTGTTCCCCATCCTGAACCCCCGTCCCTCCTCCCTCCCCGTACCATCCCTCTGGGTTGTCCCAGTGCACCAGCCCCAAGCATCCAGTATCATGCATCGAACCTGAACTGGCGATTCGTTTCATATATATTATACATGTTTCAATGCCATTCTCCCAAATCATCCCACCCTCTCCCTCTCCCTTAGTTTTCTTATTTGTCTTTATTTTTGTATCCCTGTTTGTCTTAGTCCGTGTCCTTCATGTCGAGTTTTCTCACGTGTTTTGTGACTCTGGGCTCTTTATTCATATTTAAGAGCAAGGCTTTAAGCTCACTGGTAGCTCCATGTGTCCTCATCAGATCTCCACTGTGGGCCTCCACTGCGGTGCAATCAGGCTGCTAGCTTTTTTGTCTTTCTGTTGTAAAGCTCCCTAATGACAGATCTTGTAAAGATTTTTGTTTGTATCCACTTGGTTTCTCCAGAAAATGATCCTTTTCACATATTCTCTAGAGGTGTTATACCGATTGCTGACACCCTGCAAAGAGGGCAAGGTAAGAGACGCGAAGTGTGGCCATTCTGGACTCGGCTTCACGTGTTCCTTTTGTTTTCAGTTTAGTACCTTCTCTCCCAGCTACATCTGGTTTCCCCACATCTGGAGCCTCTCAATTCTAAACATAATAAAACTCCCATTTCCTGTAGAGATGGGAATGGGATATATCCTTGGCTACACATGGAAGACAAAAAGATTGGAAAAGGCATTGGGGGGTGACTTCTAACTGCTCAGTACAGATGTGCAGCCTTGGTGACGGGTGCCGCTGAATCCCAGACCTTCCTGGAGTCCTGGGGGGAAATGAATTTGTTTTTGCTGCTCTCCCCTCTGTCAGCACAAAGATTTCATTTTCCTTGGCTCTTCTCTGTTACTTACCTCTGCTCTGTTTCCTGTCTTTGAAACATTTAATTTCTATCTGTGAACACTGCTGATTCCTCTTCTATTCTTTTTATCTTTATGGGTTATTATCATTTCAGTTATTTTGCTATTGCCTCAATAGAGATTTGAAAGAATAAATAAATAAATGCATAAGAAATTTAATGTATATCTATGATTTTTTAGATATTCCTAATATATACCTAAATCTTGTTTTACACACATAGACAAAATTATACACCAAATTAAGCAGGGAATACTTATTTTGAAAAAAAAATCCTGTTCTTTCATAAATGCTTATACAAAGAAAGTCTACAAATTATAAAATGTAAAAATACAGGTGTATATTCTATGACAAAATGCAATAATCACCAAATCATAACAACCCTCCTCGATTGTCAGCAATAGAAATTATTACTAACTCCCCAACTATTATTATTATTAATTTTATTATTACTGCTAGTAAATAACTCCTGAAATAAGAAGTAAATTCAAATAACAGTTCAAATAAAAAAGAGATACAAACTCATTAAAAATGAATGCTGGTGAAGACATTACATGTAAAGATGTATGAGTACTCATGTGAATCTGGATAGTCTTAAATGCAACATAGCAGAAAATAAAGAAGATTGAAAAGTAGAAGAAACAAACCTAAAACTCAAAAGCTAGATAATAAATGAAAATTAAGCTAACATTCTATGAGCATATTTAATAAAGATAATGGGAACATTCACTAAAGCAGAAATTTTAAAAATGAATGCAACCCCAAAAGCTTGCTTAATTGAACTAATAAAAAATAAAACTTTTCACAAGACTAATCAAGAAGAAAAAAGGGAGAAAAAAATAAACATTAGAAAAAAATGGATAGATGCATAGCTACTGACAATATTATGAAAATTTATGAGTAATCTACACACAGCTTTGTGCCAATAAATATAAACATTTCAATCAAATTTTTAAACATAATGTAAATGGTGAATATCGTCTCAGGATGAGATGAGCCACCATAATATACAAATAATCATAGAATAAAATGAAAGGGAGTCATATAACAATCTTTTAAAATGTATCAAGTTCAGGCACATTTATGGGTAAGTTCTACCAACCTTTACTGAATAAAGATATATCTTATGAACTGTTTCAGATCATAAAAACAAAAATTTAAAGCTCTTCAACTGATTCTGTGATCCTAGCTTAACCTCACACCCAGATCAGATGTTGTTGTTGTTTAGCCCCTCAGTTGTGTCTGACTCTGCTACCCCATGGACTGCAGCATGCCAGGCTTCCCTCTCCTTTACTATCCCCTGAAGTTAGCTCAAACTCATGTCCATTTAGTTGATGATGCCAACCAACCAACTCATTCTCTGTCACCCCCTTCTCCTCCTGCCCTCAAACTTTCCCAGCATCTGAGTCTTTTCCAATGAGTTAGCTATTTGCATCAGGTGGCTTAAGTATTGGAGATTCAGCTTCAGCACCAGTCCTTTCACTGAAGATTCAGGGTTGATTTCCTTTAGGATTGACTGATTTGATCTTCTTGCTGTCCAAGGGACTCAAGAGTCTTCTCCAGCACCACAGTTTGAAAGCATCAATTCTTCAGTGCTCAGCCTTCTTCATGATCCAGCTCTTAACATCTATGCATGGCTACTGGATAAACCATTGCATTGAATACACAGATCTTTGTTGCCACAGTGGTGTCTCTGCTTTTTAATTTATATGTGCATGCATGTGCTGTGTTGTGCTTCATCACTCAATTGTGTCCAACTTTGCGAGTCCATGGACTATAGCCCGCCAGGCTCCCCTGTCCATGGGGATCCTCCAGGCAAGAATCCCGGAGTGGGTTGCCATGCCCTCCTCCAGGGGATCTTCCCAACCCAGGGATCGAACACGTCTCGCACATTGCAGGCAGATTCTTTACCATCTGAGCCACCAGGGAAGCCTGTATGCATGCATACTTCCCTTCTAATCTTCCCTCCATCATCCTATCAAAATGGGCACTGCCACGAGGGGGTGGATAGTGAGTCAGAAGGGAAGCACTCTGCAGTACAGTTGGTCCCCCCAATCTCCTGAGAGTTCACTAATGAGATGATGCCAAACATTATTGATGGGCACCAGAGAGGAGATGAAGAGGAAGATGTGCCCTCTTCTTTCCCAAAGGGGAATTCAGAGCTGAAAGAGAACAAGGGCATGGAACACCTGGCAACTCCCAAGGTCTTGGGAGGATGACTCTTGGCATACCTCTGCAGGTTGGGTCCAAGTTACTGGGTTTTCGGCATCAACAAAGGCTTGGATGGGAGCTAGAGTGCCCTAAATTTGAATACCATTCAATGCTCAGGAACAAACAGAGTTGGGGGAATTTGATGGCCTTGAGAATCAGAGGTCCTTTTTCTCTTCTAGACACAAAGGAGGCAGGATAGCTGCCCTGAATCATAAGTCAGCCAGGCCTCGGTTCAGTTCGGATCTGAGTAAGGAGAGTAGCTGAACACAGAGGAGAAGCTCATGCCCTTGGGGTGGCTTGAAGCTTCCATAACACCAGCTCTGAACCAATATAGGAATGGAATAAGTTTCCGTCTTCTGGTCCAACCTCAACTGATGCTCTCTGTGATGATCAGTTTCCTTATCTGTATACTGTAGATGATTCTCATAGCCTGTCTGTGAAAACTGAAAAGCTAAGGTATTCAATGTGCTCAGCAGTATTTAGCATATCACTAAATCGTGTTCGTACATGGCTCAGACTGTAAAGAATCTGCATGCAATGCAGGAGACTTGGGTTCAGTCCCTGGGTCGGAAAGACTTCCTGGAGGAGGGAATGACTACCCAGTATTCTTACCCAGAGAATTTTATGGACTGAGGAGCCTGGTGGCTATAGCCTGTGGGGTTACAGCATCAGACATGACTGGGCGACTAACATTGTCTTTCACTTTTAAGCTGTAGATGATTCTTATAGCCCATCTGGGAAAACTGAAAAGCTAAGGCACCCAATGTGCTTAGCAGTCTTTTAGCATATCACTAAATTGTGTTCATGCATGTTAAGGATTATTATTATTGTTATTACAAATAGCATTAAATCAAAGGATATACTGCAAAGCTGTTAGAAACAGAAATAAACAGAAAGAAACAACATTAGTGGTAGAATAGAGCTGTATTTTTCTAATTTGAGACCATATTTTATTTGTTTACTTCATGTGTCAATGTCACAGAAGTTTATTGATAATATTGATTTAATATATTAAACTCTACAGAGATAATGCTTGTTTTTTTTTCTAGTGCCCATCAAATATTTACAATAATAATTACTTGATAGATCTCTAAGATATCTGAATAAACTCTGTGAATAGGTTAAAATGGTTGCATTATCTGATTGCAATGCAAACAAACTATATGTAAAGGATATAATTTTAAATAAGAAATTACTTGAAATTTAATAAACATATTTCCAGGTAACCCAGTAAAAGATAAACTACAGCTACAAATATAGAAATATAGACTTTGAAAAATAATGAGATAACAACATAGGAAAACTTATGAGCTGCAGCCAAAGCTGTACTTATTATTACAGTAATAATCCTAGATGTTTTTCTTATTAAACAGGACAAAAATAAAAGCATATACTCTGACTATTAAACTTAGCATGTCAGCAGAAAACAAAAAGGCATAAGGGAAGTAGGAGGAAGGAATTAACAGAAATAACAAGCATAAATATGCAGTCAGCAGAATTGCTAAATAAATGAGATTGGGTTCTCTGAAATGACAAATAAAATATTCAAAACCAAGAAATCTAATCAAGGAAAAATGAGACCAAAATAGGATTGAGAATAAAGACATAATCACAAATATGAAGAGGATTTATAGACTTTTAAGAAATTTCTATGAACAACTCTGCTAAATATGGAAACTGTGTAAAATTCATAATGTTCAGGGAAAACACATTTAGATTGGCTTAAGAAAATCTAAAAAATACAAATAAATCAGAGGCTCTAAAAAAAAATAGAAAAGTTTTGTCAAAGAACGAGCTCTATAAAGATGTTAGAATCAAAGCAGAGGATTTTACAGGCAGAGTTTATCAATCCTGTAAGGGATAGATAATTTCACTGTAATTTAACTGTTCAAGACAATGAGGAAAAAAAGAATTTTTCTCTCTCTGTTCCTCTCACTTTGTCTCTCTTTCTCTCCCTCACACACACACACACATAGACAAGCATGCTGAAAATTTTAAAACAGGATGCATTTCAGAAAAGAGGAATATGATTTTTTAAATATATTTTTGCTTGTGATACGATTAGTTACCTGGAGAAAACAACAGAATCAACTGATAAGTCAACTGGAATTAATGGGAACTGAGTAAGGTAGCATAATATTACATAATAGAAAAATTATCACTATTTGATCAGAAATAACCAGTTGATAAATGCAGTAGAAAATGATCCCCATTTATTATAACATCCCCAACCATAAACTGTCCTGAAATAAACCAAACAAGAAATGTATAATACCTATAGGATGGGGCAAAAAGTCCTATAGACCTTTACTAGAAAGCAAACTTGAATAGGTAAACTCCTGGTGGGAGAAAGTAGGTGAGTGTTAACCTTGAGGGGAAAGAGGCTGTTGCCAGAACATCAAGTGATCTCGAGGAGATAAGCCTTGAAAATGTCTTTTAGAAGGTTCCAAGAGACATTTTATGAAGACCATTAGTGCGAAATTCCCCTCACCCACAGAAGCCTGAATACATGTAAGTGAAGAGAAGTTGGGTCAGGACCCATCTGCACAAGGAAGAAGCCTTGGCCTCTGGCAGAGACTAGCTGATAGGCTCACTGGTTGAGATCAGGTAACCTCAAGAAGGCTTGAGCAAGTAGGCCACCAGGCGCTTTACTTGGCGGGAGGTCACAGATGTCACTGAGATGCTGGTAAAGGCTGGCGAAGAACTGAGTTCTCTTTGTAAAGGGAACGTGTACATGCGTACGTTTTTCACCCATCTCAGGGTGTTGCAGACCCTCTGAGGACACTTTTAGATCTGCATTTGGAGCTTACCTTGACCTCCAGAGGCAGGGGTATACATAGATCACCATCCTAGGTCTCAGACTCCGGAATCACTCTACAGGTCTGAGAACTTGATGCATGTTCCCTTCCTGGGAGGGGGATGGTGTTCTGAGCATCCCTTCCACTGCCCCCAGCCTGTCTTTCAGACTTAAAGTTAAGGGCAGGAGGATGACTTTTCCCTGTGTCAAAAATCTCAGAAGACAGTCAACCCAGTTGACTCAACTCAGGCTTTCCAGACTAACTGATTTGCTGCGTAATTTCTCAGTCTTCATCATAGATATATGGAGCAGATTTTCAGCAGTTATACCAAGATGAACTTGGGAAGTTATACCCAGTCTTCATTTTTAACAATCCCCTGCTTGATTCCACAAGCCACCCTAAATGACTATGCCAAGTAAAATTCTGCACTTGTACCTGAAGGACAGCTTCCAGAGAAATGCCTGATCCCCACTTGTGGCCAGATTACTAAATGTCTACAGAGAAATTCTGGCCACGGTTGTTTCCATGCAAACAGAGGATGCACCCCTCCCCCACCTTTGCCATCTGCTGGATCCTGCTTATCTCTCTTGCTAGAGACTTCCTTCTATACTCTACATGCAAACACTCCTTGGATCCAAGGATGCTCGACTCTAATCCAACCCAAACCTGGGGGTGAGGGTGGAAAAGGTACATTCAGACTTTTTTTCTGGTTCTTGTCAGTTAACCTGTGAAGCCAGTTAATTAATTTTAGATAGTAGCTCAAAGTCACAGTCAGTATCTCAAGGACCTGAGGGGTTTCTCCGAGCCTTCCTAATTTTTGCAGCCAGCCCCTGGCTTCCATCTGCACAAGGTGTACAGTCAAGATGAATGACTGAATGGAAACCTGACATCAGAAGGCCCTGAATAGACCCAGTGGTCAGGAGACATTAATCTTGAGGTGTGCCATCTCCTTTGTCCGAGGAGCTAACGTTGTCACCCTTCCTGACCACTGCACTTTGTTTGTCTGGTTAATCTCCCAGAACTTGGGCCTTATGGTTCACCCCAGAAGTAAGTTCTGCTCTGGTGGGCCTTTGCTTATCTGAGTTTTCCGGATGGCACAGATCACTGATATCTCTTCTCTTTCCTAGACATCAGCCTTCTCTGGGACTGTATGATCCTTCATATCATCTGGGGTCATCTCTCCCCTTTGTTATTTGACCTTAAATAGCCCAGTAGCTGAGGTCAATGCCATGTACAAAGGGCCTGATTTAGCAAGCATTCTCTGACACCTACTGCATGCTGGATTCTAAGCAATATGATGTAGGGATTATGGAGGTGATGAAAAGGTGGCATCTGCCCTCTTGAAGTTTATGCTTGGTTAAGGGAGACCCTACCTCTTTCACCTGACAGAACATGTTCTGCAGGTGAGGTTGATATTGGACAAGCACAGCAGATGGGGGCTTGCTGCAGCTGATGGGATGGGGGAGCACTGAGCAATACCTGGGACAGGTGATAGACTTGTATCAGGTGAGAGGAATAAGGATGCTCAAAAGTGACAGGAGCAAGGGTGCTTGAAAGAGCATGCGGGGAACAGGAGTCTGATGTGAATAAAGCTTCAGATATATGAGGGAAAGAGAATACAGAAAGGTTGTTTCAGCATGTTAAGGATGGGTCTTCCTCTCTTAGAACCAGATAAAGCATCAAGACAGTAGGTGCTGCATTTGCCATCTTGCAAAAGTCATGAAGCATCTGACAATTGGTTGCTTATATAAATGTTGAAGCCCTCGACCATCTTGAGAATATATGAAGGCTTAAGAGATAGGAGATGAGGTGAGATCTATTAGTGGATTTCTTTGGTAAGCTTGATGATGCCTGCAATATCCTCCTCTCCTGACTTCACCAGGAGACAGGAGATGAAATCCTTCAGTGGGCTCACTTAGGAAGATTGGTGTGTGGCCCACCACCTGGACACAGGTTTCTGTGTCAACCTGGGAGATTAAGAGGGCAGAGATGAGGGTTGGCTGACTTGGGCAAACTTGGGGTAACCCAACTCCCCAGAATCTTCAGGAGTACCTCCCTTGGGCCACACAGGAAAAATGGCAGCCTGCAAGAGGCAGGCTCCCCTCCTTGGAGATGGATCACCAGAAACTCAGAGGCTGAGACAGAGTGTGGCCAGCCAGGGGGCATGCATCATCCACTTGATGGAAAAGTTCTTCAGTGAAGAACTGGCAAAACAGCCCTCAAAAGCCAGCATCACCTTGAACTCCCTGCCAGCCAGGTAAGAATTTGCTGAGTGCTCAGCTCTCCTCCCCACACCCTCACTGCCCAGGAAAGAGAAATGTGGCCTCGAAAGTGAGAAGGGAGGTAAGCATGAAGGCAGGTTTCCCTGAGAGCCCAGTTGTGAAAGGTCTGGGGACAAGTTGGGGTTTGGGACTGGGAGAAGTTAGACTGGTGGTAAAAGTTGGAAATGGGTTATCACATGCCGCTGACTTCTTCAATTACTGAATTGAGATCATCTTGTAAGTTAAAGCTATTGCAAGTTTTTTTTTTTTTTTTCTGTTCACAAGAGTGATTTCCCAAGCTTTGTGTAGGGGTAAGAAAGGAATATCAATAACCTCAGATATGCAGATGACACCACCCTTATGGCAGAAAGTGAAGAGGAACTGAAAAGCTTCTTGATGAAAGTGAAAGAGGAGAGTGAAAAAGTTGGCTTAAAGCTCAACATTCAGAAAACGAAGATCACGGCATCTGGTCCCATCACTTCATGGGAAATAGATGGGGAAACAATGTCAGACTTTATTTTTTTGGGCTCCAAAATCACTGCAGATGGTGACTGCAGCCATGAAATTAAAAGACGCTTACTCCTTGGAAGAAAAGTTATGACCAACCTAGATAGTATGTTCAAAAGCAGAGACATTACTTTGTCGACTAAGGTCTGTCTAGTCAAGGCTATGGTTTTTCCTGTGGTCATGTATGGATGTGAGAGTTGGACTGTGAAGAAGGCTGAGCACCGAAGAACTGATGCTTTTGAACTGTGGTGTTGGAGAAGACTCTTGAGAGTCCCTTGGACTGCAAGGAGATCCAACCAGTCTATTCTGAAAGAGATCAGCCCTGGGATTTCTTTGGAAGGAATGATGCTAAAGCTGAAACCAGTACTTTGGCCACCTGATGCGAAGAGTTGACTCATTGGAAGAGACTCTGATGCTGGGAGGGATTGGGGGCAGGAGGAGAAGGGAACGACCGAGGATGAGATGGCTGGATGGCATCACTGACTTGATGGATGTGAGTCTGAGTGAACTCCGGGGGGTGGTGATGGACAGGGAGGCCTGGCGTGCTGCGATTCATGGGGTCGCAAAGAGTCAGACACGACTGAGCGACTGAACTGAACTGAACTGAAGAAAGGAATAGCCCAGGAAGCAGACATAAAGGGACAGAAGGAAGCAGAATATCAAGCCTTCAACTTGTTCCTGTGTGCTGGGTACAGAACTTAGGCCTTGGCTGAAAGTGAAGTGAAAGCGTTAATTGACCAGCTGTGTCTGACTCCTCACAATCCCATGACTGTAGCCTGCCAGGCTCCTCTGTCTGTAGAATTCTCCAGGCAAGAATACTGGAGTGGGTTGGCATTTCCTTCTTCAGGGAATCTTCCCAACCCACGGATTGAACCTGGGTCTCCCACATTGCAGGCAGATTTTTACTGTCTGAGCCACCTGTTTCGAATTTGAGAGGGTCTCAAATGCCAAGGGGGCTATGCAATCTTTCCAGGAGGATCTAAATTTAATGTTTACAAAACCAGGAGCACTCAGATGTGCTAAAGACACGTTTCAGGCCATTTGTGGAGAACAGAATAAACTTCTAAATCTCCTTCTGCATTTTAGTAAGAAACTTATAGCAATGGAGAAGTCATTTTTCAATGCAGTTAGGCAGTTTTCTAAATTCTAATGACTGCATAATAGTCTACTTAACCAATTCCTGCTGGATGGACATTAGGTTATTTCCAATTTTTCACCATTATAAACAATGCTATGATGAATATGCTTATGCATAAATCTTTGTGGTTGCCTCTGATTACATCCTATCGTGAAAAGAACAGAAGCAGGATTACTGAATGAATGAATACATTTAAGGCTTTTGGTACCTAATGCCAGTTCTCCCCAAACCTTGTATGAGTTTACAACCCCATGTGTCAGAGGCAGTATATTTTACCTTGTACTCACACTGCCAAACAATGGACGTGAAATATCTTAAGACCTTTTCTAATATGATAAAAGATTAATGGTATGTCAAGGTCAATTTATATTCCTTTGAAATCTAGTGAGAATAAATAATATTCTATGTTGACCAAATGTATTTCCTCTTTGATAACTTTTCATGTGTTACTTGTTTTATATTTTGGGGTTCCTTGTCTTATTTTTATCAGTTCATGTGAATACGTGGCATAATAAAAACATTAATTCTTTGTCTCATTTGATGCAAATATCTACAGTTAATTGTTTACCTTTTAGTAGTAATTTTATACTTGCATGTTTTAAAGTTTATGTAGTTAAGTATATACGTTTTTCCTATATGATTCATTTTCCCAAGGCTTTATAAGTACAGAGAAAAAAATCCTGTATTATGATGTCAGATAAAAATTATACCTATAGTATTATTAGAACTATTTCACACACACACACACGCACACACACACACACACACACACAGAGCAAGGTAAAAACTGAAGTCCTAATATCAAAACCTAGAAGTTTATAAAAATTTTTAACAGTAGCTGGAGTTAAGAATTGGATATGTAATTTTTTTTCTTTCCTGTTTTTCTATATATCTTCTATTTTGTATAATGGGAGACTTGAATATTATATGTGAACCTTATTCCATAAATTCAGATGTGCAAGAAATGTCATATTACTTCCATTAAATCAAAATAAACCTGACTTGAGTTTTCATCTTGCAGGGCTGTTGGGAGATTTTATCTTTACTATTTTGTCTCCACCCCTCTGGACACACCAAAATGCTAACAGCCATAAAACAAGGGCTTCTAGTCTTGAGCTGACCCTTGTTCTAAGCCCAGCAGATCCGTACCCAAGCTCTCCAATCCCTACAGAAGGACATCTTCAAATCCTGAGCTGTCTTGGGCACAGGTCTTTCCCAAAAGGGAGAGCGCTGGACAGAGGTTTGGGCTCTGCGGGCCGAGCCGGCACACCGCTCTGCGGTGCGCTTCCCTGAGGCCCTGCGTCCGCGATCCAGAACCCCAAACCACCACCCTCTTCCAACTCTCCACCATTTGTTTCCTGCCCCTAGCCCTTCCGGCCCTCCTTTCCAAACCATTTGCATCTCTCCTCTTTCCAATTCCCAAAGAGCACAGGCCTTTGGAAAACACAAGTCAGGAAGGGAGTTTGCCTTTAAAGAATGACTCAAGAAGGAACTTGAGTGCCCGCAGTCAGGGTCTGTAATGCCCACTGTCTCTCCCTTGTCCTTTCTGTAATTGATGCTGCGGCGCTGCTTCCCACCTGTCTTCAGCCCTAACATGCTCTCTTACCCCCCAGGCACTCAAATACTGTCCCCACCTGGAATATTCTTTTCCCACTGACCTCTCATTGTCTGATTGCCTTATACCCCTATTTAAGCCTCAGTTCAAAAGAGCCATCTCCCCTGGGAAGCTTCCCCTTCCCTTCAGACCTGGGAGAGCTTCTGTTGTATTTTCTCTCTGTACCCTGCACTTGGTCATCCAGAAGGTCCATCACAGGGTGTAAACAAGCAGACATATTCCTTTATGTCTCTCTCTAGACTGGAAGCCCCATGAGGCAGGGGCCCTGTCTGGAGTGCAAAAGGTGCTCAGTAAGTGAACAAATGAATAAAGCCACTGTCCCCACCCCTTCCCATCCACCAGCAAGCTCACCACTGGGTGAGGCTGGAAGTATGGAAGTTTTCCTTTGTACATCTTTATCACCCCTGTAGCTTAATGCCATGGAATGTTGCTACCTGTTCGAGCACCTGACTCTCCCTGCAGGTCTGTGGGCTGCTTGAAGGATGTGGCTATGTCTCATTTGTCCTTAACTCCCTAGTGCACAGCCCTAGGCATGCCTGCTACACAACACACACACTACACACACACACACACACACACACACACACACAGTGTTCTTTTTGCTTTATTTTTAGTTTTTAAATATTTTTTTTAAGTTATCCATTCTTCGCAGAAAAGCTGAAGTTTAATCGCATTGTCAATGCGTATGTGATACAGACATAGATAAAGATAAATATGGTGGCTTCCTTGGTGGCTCAGCAGTCAAGAATTCACCTGCCAATGCACGAGATGCGGTTTCAATCCCTGGGTCGGGAAGATCTCCTTGGCAAGGAAATGCCAACCCGCTTCAGTATTCTTGCCAGGGAAATCTCATGGACAGAGAAGCCTGGCACACTATAGCCCATGAGATCATAAACAGTCAGACATGACTTGGCAACTAAACAACAAAATAGATAAATACAGGTATAGACTAGTAAAATTCTTGTTACGTTCATTTGAAGAATCAAGCATGAACAGCTACATATTTTAGGAAAAAGTTAGGAGTAAGGGTTTGCATTACAGATATTAAAATGCATTATAGAGCTGCAGTACTTAAAACAATGTGGTACCGACAAAAGAAATGAACAGATCAACGGATGAGAACTGACGGCCTAGAAATCTGCCCTCAAGTAGGCAAGCATTTAATTTATGATAGAACAAGCAACTCACCAAAAGGAAAAGATGGGTTATTCAATAAATGCCTTTGGAAATTACTGGCTAATTAGGAAAAACATTCAAGTCATACCCATACATCTCATTCTATAACAAAAGCTATTTTAGATTAATTAACTCATTACGTTTCAAAAATTAGTTGAACATATAACAGCAATTAAGTTGAAAGAAATTTCAAAACATAAAGTTAGTCTAAGCAATGAAAAGAGGAAAGATTGATAAAACTTTGCAAGCATTACTGGCATTTTATGTGAAAATGTATTACCACCATAAACAACAACAAAAAAAAGACAAGGATTTTTAAAAGCACCATAGGTAAGGAATTAATTTCCTTCATGTTTTAAAAATTACTTAAAAATCAATGAAAGAGAAAAAGACTAGTTACCTACCAGGAAACAAAATCAATTAGCGATTCTTCTGGGTTGTGGGAATACTACCAATCTTTACTTTTTATGCGTTTCTTTATTTTCTATACCTTGCAATAAGTATGTATTACTTTTATAAGCAGATTACAGATCAACAAATTCCAACAGGGTGGGGTGAAGAGAGAGATGCAAAGGACATAAGAGTTTACAGAATGTTAATGCAAATGGATAATAAACATGTAAAATGATCACACTCAGAAGTAATTAAAAAACAAAGTAACAACAATTTTTAAATGACAGAGTTTTATAAAAGTGTATATGATTTTATGTGGTGACGGTGAGGAGAAATAGTATTTTTTTGTATATGCTGGTCATCATGTGAATTTAAAAAATTCCCTCTGGAAGGCAATTTGTCAATATACACACAAAATATTATTATAAGAACATATTCCTTGATCTAGTCTCACATCTAGGACTTCATCCTAAGAGTGAATTAGGCAGGTTCACAGTGACTTCAATACAAGGCAGGATAATACAGAGTCCAGACTGGGATGTTGATGCCCTTCAATCAGTTAACAGCTGCTCCTCCATCTGAAACCAGATGGTTTCTTTACCTTCCATGACAATCCACCTGGATCTTGGCACCAGGAATGTCTTTATTTTTTAGCCTAAACCTGATGAGTTGTTGTTGTTTAGTCGCTAATCTTGTCAGACTCTGTGCGATCCCATGGGCTGTAGCCCATCAGGCTCCTCTGTCCATGGGATTTCCTAGGCAAGAATACTGGAGTGGGTTGCCACATCCTTCTCCAGGGAATCTTCCTGACTTAGGGATAGAACCTGCATCTCCTGCATTGGCAGATGGTTTTTTTTTTAACTGCTGAGTCTTCAGGGAAGCCATACCTTGGACAAATCTCTGGGCCCAGCCACATCTCTTGAGCGCCATTGCACTTGGCCCTGGCATGTTTTGCCATCAGCAGCTCCCTCTCTAAATGGGTTAGTCTGATGCCATGGGGCAGGGATTTGGGAAGCCATCTTGTAGACCTGGAGGAAATCCTAGACTGTGATCTGCACTGCGTGATCCTGAGCATGTCACTCCTAAAGAAGCACGTACCTTCTATGTGCCAGGCCATGTCAAGATCTGTGCTGATGAGGAAGCCACCTGGGATGGACTTTGTATACTGATCGCTTTATCTCTAAACAGTGATAACATGGTTACTCACCTCCCCACTGCCATCTACTATGAGCTGCATCAAAAGTCGATGTCAGTTCTGCTACACATCCCATGAAGTTCTGCAAACCTGTAAACTATTTTCTTTAGGGTCTCCCAAGTTACGCCGTGAGAACTGCAGATGTGAGGACCACATGGTTTTTTGTTTGTTTGTTTGTTTGTTTACTTTCACCCGTTTCCCTGGCAAAGAGCAGCTTAACCTCTTGGAAAGTCCTGGTGATCACAGACCCAGCTTGGCCCTACCACGGTCACACTGCTGGAAACTGGCAAAGGCGTTCCTGGCACAGCTCTGTAAAGACAGAAACCCAAGAACCACTCTGGAAATTTCCATCTTGATCAAACCATCCCCATTACCATATGTGGTAATGTCCTTGTTGATCACCATCACCATGTCCTTGTTGATACCTACTTTCCTCTGAATTTCAGAATCCTGGGTGCAAGTCTTGGGAGTCTTTCCTTTGCTTTTAGGATAGAGACTGACTTTTCATAAAGGCAGGAATGTGCAGACCCCTGACTGCCTGCACCAATGCCCTCCAGCCTCCAGCCCGACGTCAGCATACCACATACTCCCACCCCAAGACCTTTGCACAGCATGCTTCTCTCACTCAACCCTCCTTGCCTCATTCCCTTTTCTCACGTACTGGTATTTGTTTCCTACTGATCTTATATGTGGCCTCAGAAACATTTGTTCCTTAGAGAGGTCATCCTTGACCCCAAGGTTAGACAAGCTTCTCCTAACTTGATCCCTGTATAGTTCACACAACTTTTCTATCACAAGCTAAGTATGTTCCAACTAGTATGATTTCCTGATTCTGTGCTTATGTTATGAGATGTTTGATTTTAGGCTTCTATAATGTTAATGTCTTTTTAAATATAAATTTATTTATTTTAATTGGAGGTTAGTTACTTTACAATATTGTATTGGTTTTGCCATGCATCAACATGAATCCGCCACAGGTGTACATGTGTTCCCCATCCTGAATCCCTCTCCCTCCTCCCTCCCCACACCATCCCTCTGGGCTATCCCAGTGCACCAGCCCCAAGCATCTTGTATCCTGCATCGAACCTGGACTGGTGATTCGTTTCATATATGATGTTATTCATTTTTCAATGCCATTCTTCCAAGTCATCCCACCCTCTCCCTCTCCCACAGAGTCCAAAAGACTGTTCTATACATCTGTGTCTCTTTTGCTGTCTCGCATACAGGGTTACCGTTACTATCTTTCTAAATTCCATATATATGCGTTAGTATACTGTGTTGGTATTTTTCTTTCTGGCTTAATTCAGTCTGTATAATAGGCTCCAGTTTTATACACCTCATTAAAACTGATTGTAATGTATTCTTTTTAATGGCTGAGTAATATTCCATTGTATATATGTACCACAGCTTTCTTATCCATTCATCTGCTGATGGACATCTAGGTTGCTTCCATGTCCTGGCTGTTATAAACAGTGCTTCGATGAACATTGGGGTACACGTGTCTCAGTTCTGGTTTCCTCGGTGTGTATGTCCAGCAGTGGGATTGCTGGGTCATAAGGCAGTTCTATTTCCAGTTTTTTAAGGAATCTCCACACTGTTCTCCATAGTGGCTGTATTAGTTTGCATTCCTACCAACAGCGTAAGAGGGTTCCCTTTTCTCCACACCCTCTCCAGCATTTATTGCTTGTAGACTTTTGGATCGCAGCCATTCTGACTGGCGTGAAATGATACCTCATCGGGGTTTTGATTTGAGTTTCTCTGATCATGAGTGATGTTGAGCATCTTTTCATGTGTTTGTTAGCCATCTGTATCTCTTCTTTGGCAAAATGTCTATTTAGTTCTTTGGCCCATTTTTTGATTGGGTCGTTTATTTTTCTGGAATTGAGCTGCAGGAGTTGCTTGTATATTTTTGAGATTAGTTGTTGGTCAATTGCTTCATTTGCTATTATTTTCTCCCATTCCAAAGGCTGTCTTTTCACCTTGCTTATAGTTTCCTTTGTTATGCAGAAGCTTTTAAGTTTAATTAGGTCCCATTTGTTTATTTTTGCTTTTATTTCCAGTATTCTGGGAGGTGGGTCATAGAGGATCCTGCTGTGGTTTATGTCGGAGAGTGTTTTGCCTATGTTCTCCTCTAGGAGTTTTATAGTTTCTGGACTTACGTTTAGATCTTTAATCCATTTTGAGTTTATTTTTGTGTATGGTGTTAGGAAGTGTTCTAATTTCATTCTTTTTCAAGTGGTTAATGTCTTATTCAGGAGGTAAGCTCCATGAGGCTAGGTTTCTATCGAATGAATGGATAAGTGAATAGAAAGAGGCTTGACCAGGACCAGTTCTGGAGCCTGGAAGAGCCAAGTGATGGCCAAACTGAAATGAGGATGAAGGGCCAGGGTTTGCCCATGGGCTGGTGGAGAGTGCCTCGTATGACACCTGGACATGTTGCCCTGAATACATGAAGATAGAACGGAGATAACAGTGTGTGCTTCTGCAAAAAGATTTTCCAGAAGAAGCAGAAAATAAAAAAACTCAGTTCCTGTGGCCACAGCATGTGAATGGTCTCTCTCTTCATAAAACATTGATTCTATTTTGTGCTCTTTTCTGTGCTTTGCCTTCTCTAGTGAGCACTCTATATTCTAAATGTTAAAGTGAACCCACTGGCCTGGACTGCTCTCATCTTTAACCAGAAACATAATTGCCTCATTAACCTTTGGGGGGAAGTTTGACTTTGCCCCCCAAAGGTTGGAGGCCCAAGTTTCTGGGCGTGCCCATGGCCTTAGCTCAGTTGGTTGGCCAGAATTAATGGGAGATCAGCATGATAGGGCAGAACTCTCATTGGCTGGCTGCGGGAGAAGGCATTATTGATTTCCATGGCAAAATGCTCTAGCTCCTTTGCGTTTGGGGGTGTTATTTAAACATTTATGCACCTTGTCCTTCTGACCAGTGAGGAAGCCCATGGGCCCAGGAAATTCAGACTTCTGGTTTGTGAAGAGGAAGAGTGATTCCTTGTGATATTCCTTCTGGTTAGGTTCATCTTATGAAGACAGAAAATACAGAAAAAAAAAATGAGGTGGGTGGCTCCATTGGCTAACAATTTGGTAAGAAGAAGTGGGAGCTATTTTTGCAGCATCCACAGCAAACAAAGCTGGAATTCTACCCCCAGTTTCTGAGCAGAGGATCAGCTGGACAAATCCTCCTGGGGGAGTAAGTTGGTCTGATATTAGCAAAATATTCTGGATGATGTGAGATTCCTCAGCCCTTGGAAGGAAATGGGACAAACCCAGCTGGAACCCTGGGGTGTCTAGCTCTCTGTGGAATAATTTACAGAGATTATCTTACTTAATCCTCACACAGAGCTTTCAAGACAGACATGATGAGTCCACTGAGACTAAAAGATACAGTAATCTTCCTTGGAAAGCAAGATACCAGAGACACAAACAATCCTACTTATTCCATTCAAGGTCTGTGCTTGACTCTTGCTAAGACCACTTGATGTAGCTCTGCCATGGGCTTCCTTGTGAAACTTGAGGGAGCCACGGACATGCTACCGCTGCGCCTCTCCAGTTATAAAGTGGACATCAGTTCAGTTCGGTCACTTAGTCGTGTCCTACTCTTTGAGACCCAATGGATTGCAGCATGCCAGGCTTCCCTGTCCATCACCAACTCCCAGAGCTTGCTCAAACTCATGTGCATCATAAAACCCCAATTATAAAGTGGACATAAAACCCAACTATGAAGTGGACCCAGAAGCATCTCCAAGAAGATGGAGTTTTCTGAAGTTTCTACCATCTAGTTGGTAGTCCTTAAAAAATACTAAGTATAATGAAAAAGCATCTTTAATAGGCAAAGGTCAAATGTGGAAATTCAGACCACATCATAAAACTTGGCAAATCCTCCTGACTTCTATGCCAAGCCCTCCTTCCTGGTGCTCAGGCCGAGAGAATCCCATCTTGGCTGTGCTGCTGCCCCACCGTTGGTGAAAACAGCCAGCCGTTCACTCATCCATCCTTCAGGCATTTCCTCGGCGCTTCCTATCAAGGCACAGGCGCGCCCGTCACCGGTTCTGCCCTCTTGTGATCCTTGGGTGTGGTGTACCTGTCCAAAGACGTGCAAGTGGCCGCATGCTATAGGAACCAGGTGCTCTGGAGCCCAGAGAAGGGCCCTGGCCCTTGTTCAGCAAAACTTGCAGCTTTTCTCACAAGACTCCGGGTGCATGGGTGCATAGACTCCCTTACACCTGCTCCCTGGGTTCCAGTCTCCCCTCTCCCCAACATCACTGCAGGGTTTGCCTCTGGCTCCTAGGGCGCCATGGAGAGCTGGAGGCGTGCCCTTGAGGGATGGGAATATTTTAGGTTGAATAGAACTCGTATTGATGGTCTGTGCAGCTGGTTCTCACTCCTGGCATGGTCATGGTGGTCCCCATGACCCACCGGAAGACCCATGCTTGCCACTGTCAAATATCTGATAGTTTAGCTCAAAACACTTAATATTTTAGTGGGTTTTTTTTGTTTTTTTTTGTTGTTGTTGTTGTTGTTTTTGTTTTTGTTTTTTGCCATTTAGAGACAGAGAGTTGCGTTAATCATAGTCCTCAGCTCAGGGCACTTCATCAAGGTCTTCAGTGTTAGGACTTCTCTCATTTTTATTTTTGTTTTTCCCACAGTGTTTATAAGCAAACTTGAAAGACATTTACAGTGAACACCTGTGCACCTTCCACCTAGATTCTGCCTCAGTACATTACTACAGTTTGTTATCCTCTATCAATCCAAACATATCCGTCAATGAATATACTTTTGGGGTACATTCAAAAGTAAATTACAGACTTCAGTACACTTTCCTCTAACTACTTCAATATTTACTTAAATATTTGCTTTCAGTTCTTTTGCTCTTTTATTGTAAAAATATATATATGATGAAACGCATGAGCAATAAATGTATTCATTATGGAGCTGGGGCAAATACATGCACCAGTATATCCCTCTTATCAAGATATAGAACATTATCGTCAATCTAGAAATATCCTTAATTCCCTTTCAATTCATCTTCCACAGCATTCCTTAAAGGCAGCCACCGTTCTTACTTTTTTCCACCATAAATTAGTTTTCCCTGCTCTGAATCTTCAAGCTTCATCTGTGATGTTTTATCCATTAATACTGTGTTCCTTTTTATTTCAGAGTAGAATTCCAGTATATGCATAGTCTATGGAATTCTCTAGGCCAGAATACTGGAGTGGGTAGCCATTCCCTTCTCTAAGGGATCTTGCCAACCCAGGGATCGAACCCAGGTCCCCCACATTGCAGGCAGATTCTTTACTAGCTGAACTACTAGGGAAGCTTATATGAATATACCCCAGTTTATTTATCCATCTTTTTAGGATGCGGCCACCTTTTAAATCAAGCTTATATGAAGAAGTCTTGGTGTAAACATATGTTTCATTTCTCCTTAATAAATACCTAGGAGGGGAATTATCAGGTCACAACCTACATTGTATGTATAGTTTTATAAGAAAATACCAGAAACTTTTTCCAGAATGTATGTGCCATTTTACCTTCCTATCAAAAATTTGTGAGAGTTCCAGTTGCTCCATATCCTTGCCAATATTTGGTGGTGTTAGATTTAATCTTGTGTATTCTGACAGGTAATCAGCAGTATCTCATGGTAGTTTTAATATGCATTTCTCTAAAAAAGAATGATGTTAATATTATTTCATACATTTATTGGCCATCATTTGTCTTTGTGAATTATCTGTTTAAAAACTTTGTCCATTTTTAACTGGATTATTTATCCTTTTATTATTGAATTGTGAGAATTCCTCACACTTATCTTTTGTGAAAAATACTTTTTATATATATATTTTTTCCAGTCTGTGGCCTCCCTTTATTAGTGGTTTATTTTGATGGGCAGATATTTATCATATTGATGACTGTAAATCATCATGGCTTCTTTTTATTGGTTAATGTTCATGGTGCTCTATCAAAGAAATTTTTGCCTATTCTCAGTTCACAAAAATATTCTGTTTCCCTTTAAAAGTTTCGTAGTTTTTGTTTGAATGTTTAAGTCTATAATTGAATTACTTTTGTGTGTGATGTGAGGTAGGAATTGGGTCTCACTTTTTCCATATGAATATCCACATATTCAAGTGCCATTTGTTGAGAGGACTTCCCTTTCCCCATCATATTGTTTTGGCACCTCTGTCAAAAATCAAACAATGGTATAAGTGTGAATCCATTTCTGAGTTTATCCTCTATCAAAGAAAAGTATTTTCTTTCATTCCTATTCTCCACATCCATTTCCTTCCTCCAAAATGAGATTCCATCGCAATGTGTTCAAAGCATGCGTTTCATTTGTAAACGTTCTTGTAGAATATGTATTTTTACTTTGTGCATAGGTATTTTTAATTATGTGTATAGTACCTAGCTCTATATTTTAATTATATTTATGTTTTACCTTTTAAAAATAAGATATCTCTATATAACATATATATTTTAATGAATTTTTATTAGAGTATAATTGCTTTACAATGCTGTGTTAGCTTCTACTGCACAGTAAAATGTCAGCTGTATATAGACATGTATCCTCTCCCTTTAGATTCCCTTCCCTTTCAGGTAGCCACAGCGCATTGAGTAGACTTCCTTGTGCCATATATATATATATTCTCATTATTTACCTGTTTTATACATAATATCAATAGTGCATATGTGTCAATTCCGCTGTCCCAGTTCCTCCCACCTCTTTCTCCCTTCATATCATGTATTTGTTCTGTATGTCTGTATCTCTATTTCTACTTTGCAAAAAGGATCATGTATACCGTTTTCATAAATTCCACACTCATATTAATACATTAACTGTTGTTCAGTCGCTTAGTCATGTCAGACTCTGCGACCCCATGGACTGCAGCATGCCAGGCTTCCCTGTCCTTCATCATCTCCTGGAGCTTGCTCAAACTTGTGTCCATTGAGTCGGTGATGCCATCGAACCATACATTAATATACGATATTTGTTTTTTTCTTTCTGGCTTAGTGTATGACACTCTCTAGGTCCATCCATGTCTCTACAAATAGCTCAGTTTTGCTCCTTGTTACAGCTGAGCAATATCGTATTGTATGTATACATCACATCTTCTTGATCTGTTCCTCTGTGGATGGACATTTACATTGATTCTACGTCCTGGCTATTGTAAATAGTGTTGCTATGAACGATGGGGTGCGTGTATCTTTTTCAATTATGGTTTTCTCTGGGTATAGGCCCAGAAGGGGGGTTGCTGGGTAATATAGGAGCTCTATTTTTAGTTTTCTAAGGAACCTCCATGCTGTTCTCCACAGTAGTTGTATCAGCTTACACTCCTACTAACAGTGCTCAAAGGTTCCCTTTTCTCCACATCCTTTCCATCATTCCTTGTTTGTATGTATTTTGATGTGGCCATTCTGGCTGGTGTGAGGTTATACCTCATTACAGTTTTGATTTGCACATCTCTAATAATTAGTGACGTTGAGCATCTTTTCATGTGCTGGTTGGACATCTGTTACATATATATTTTTAATGAGCCACTGACATTATTGTGAGTGCATCTCACCCATCCAGTTTCAGCAAAACTCTCTATTTCGTGTGCTGTGGTAGTCTACCTCTCTCCTCTCTCAGTGATGGACATCTGCTCATCTTCCATTTTCTGCCACCCGATCCGTACTTCAGTGGCATTCCCATGCAGTTCCTGGAGACCTGAAGGAGAATTTCTCTGTGGTCAAGAAGATTGCATTTTCTAAAAATGGCCACAACACACCCCATCCACCCACTCTTCTATGATGTGATGTTGACCCCTGGGCCACCCCCTTCATGGAGAGCTGGAGTCTATGTCTTCTTCTCTTGATCCTGGATGTACCTTTGTAACTTCCTTGAGCACGAGCATAGTGTGGAAATGAAGCCATGTAGCAAGGCTAGAAAAGTGCCATGCATTTCTTCCCTCACCATCGGCTCTTTGGAACCAACTACCATGCTGAGTGAGAGCCAAGAAACACGGAGAGATCACATGTCAGAATTCTGCCCAGCAGTCTCGACCAGGACACTAGCTAATGACCAGGAACAAGTTCTAGGCAAGAGAGTAGGTGTCTGATGGTTCTAGCCCCAAGCTATCAAGTATCCCTCCCAACTACTCCATCCTTTGAGTCACCCTAGCCGGTGCCACAAAAATTAAAGATGGTTTTCTCAACCAAGACCTGCCCAAATTGAAGACTGGTGAACAAAATGATGATTTTTTTTTTTAAGCCACAAAGTTATGCAATGGCTTGTTATGCAGTAAAAAATAGCTGGAGTGTGCGGACTCAGTTTATGCATCTTGATTAAATCTTACAGATCATGCTCACAGGAGGCCAGGGTCCTACTCTACCATTGTCAGTACAAAATGCCCCTCTGTCCTCACGTTCCTGCTCCTACTTGGTATTGTCTGTTGCTAATGTTTGCCTAATAGTTACCAAGTAATAGCTCATTAAGTTAATTTGTATTTATCTGATTACCCCAATGACTTTGCTCATTTCTTCATATGCTGGTTAGCTTTTGGTTTCCCCCTTCTATAAACTGCCTGCTCATATGCTTCCTTCCTTTTTCTAGCAGGTTGGTATCTTTCTATTTGTTTTGTAGTCTTGATACAAGTCTCTTATCCACGGAAGACATTGCAAACATCTTCCTGTGTCCAGTCACTGTCTATTAGCTTTGATAGTTGTCTTCTATACTTAGCAGACATTAGAGAAGGGCATGGCAACCCACTCCAGTGTTCTTGCCTGGAGAATCCCAGGGACGGAGGAGCATGGTGGGCTGCCGTCTATGGGGTCACACAGAGTCGGACACAACTGAAGTGACTTAGCTTAGCTATACTTAGCAGACAGATGATAGTATCAACAAGAGAGATTCCATGAAGAAGGAACCTCATCTGTGCCTTAATTGCCCTAAATACCTCAAAGGAGTTCTCAATAACATTTTCACATTTTCTTACATTTCTATTTAATTTTCCAGTTTTAAAAATAGGTGCTTATATTTGTATTTGTTTAATCATCAAGATAACCCTGAAAGATAGTTAGCATCACTCCCCTTGTCCATTTTACAACCTGATAAATGAAGAGCTAGCGATTTGAAGTGACTTGTCCAAGGTCACACAGCTCTTAAATGTCATTTCAAAAGAAACAGGCTCCATTCTCCAGGGGTCCCGTGCAATAGGATGAGTGCAGAGGAAGGACTTTCACTGAGTTGGGTGATGACCTGGTGCCTTAGGAGAGGAAGTGGCTGCTGAGTGCATCAGAGTGGCTCAACCTGAGGGTCAGGTCTCTGGGGACAAGCCCTACATCAGTGACCAGCTCCATGTCTTATGTAAGTAACATCTCCCCATTATGCCTTGATTTCCGCACCTTGAACTCAGCAGTGATAATGAAGCTTACCTCTCAAATGAACCATGAAGATTAAAAGAGCTAATAGATGTAAACTGAAAAGTATTTTTATCCTGAAGCTATATTGAGTCAGTTTACTTGGAGAAAGACTGTAGGTATGTCAGAATTTCAAGCTCAGCTCAAGTCCTAAAAGACTATGTGACCTCTGAGAAGCTCCTTTCCCTCTCTGGGCCTCTGGTTGCTCCCTAAGACCCTTCCAGCTTAAGGATCATCTTGAACTTGAGATAGAGCCAGAATTTGCCCCTAGGAAAAAGGCAGGTATATGCCTGTGTGTGTGTGTGTGTGTGTGTGTGTAAGTATGTGTGTATAAGTGTGTGTGTAAGTATGTTTGTGTGCATGTGCTGTGTGTACATGTCTGTGCAGATGTACTTGTGCATTTGAGCATGGATGGATTTTTTAGCATCCATAAGTATGAGCATGTGTTTTGGAACATGTAAATGTGTATAAATGTGAAGAGGGTATTATGTATGGAGTAAAAACGCTATTTCTGAGAATTAATATATGTATCTCCTTCCCCTGAATTTCCTTGATTATACTCCAAACCCCTTCCCTCTCAGCCTGGACATTTACAAATCCCTCTTTCACTGTTTTGGGAGTTGGAGGAGGGTACAGAAGGCAGGTCATAAGGATCGGTGAAATGGAAATGACCAGGGCGGAATGGAAAGGTCAGGCTACATTCTTGCATTCTTTTGTTTTCAAGCTTTCAAGATCATATATAAAAAAGAGAATCTGAGGTTGGGCCTACAGAAGGAAGAGAGAGAGCCAGAAGGACAGGAGCAAACAGAGCCCAGAGCAGAAGTGCCTAAGCTTGAAGGGGAGTGTTGCATGATCCTTTGTACCCAGCAGTGAGCACTGCCCCAGCTTGCCAACTGCCCCTGAACATCCAGCCTCGGAGGCTACCTAGAGGGGTGTTTGGGCTGTGTGTGTGTGGCTTGGTACACGGGGCTGAGCACAGCTGTCTCTGCTGTGAGGAAAGAGCAAGGATGAGGGCCGTCCCCCTAGCCCCGGGTCTCGCTGGTCCAGGCTCTGACGGATATAAGACCATCACTCCCCTCTCCTTCAGCCCCCTGGGGCTCTGCCACTGGCCTGTTGCTGCTGCCACACAACTTCCAGAGCCACCTGGGCCTGGCAGTTTGTCACCACTAAAAGCCTCATATCCTGCCTCCCCCTGCACTATTAATCTTGGAAAAACGCATTGTCAAGACTAATGAAAAAGGGGAAGCCACCAAGGAGAAGGTGTCCACACCTCAGGCTGACAGTTGTCAGGTGAGCTGCGGCGGTATCCTGCTGGGGACAGAGCTGGAGGGACAGAAGCAGTGGGGAGCGCCCGGGGCGGTGGGTGGGCAGTGGGAGCTTGGAACCTGGGCACCGTGAGCCTGCACCTGCCGAGAGCAGGTGGCCCGTCGTGTGGCAGAAAGGAGGGCAGAGGACAGGAGTCGTGGGGCCCGGAAAGGACATGGAGCAGCAGGACACTCCCAAGGAGGAGGGCCTCCTGACCAGGCCTTCTCACTGTGACTGAGACATTCTGGAAAAGAAGCCTCTGACAGCTGGCACTGAGCCCCCAAGCCTGCCCGTCTCTGGTCCCTCTGAGGTCGCTGGGAGCGGTTGCGATTGAATTCTGATCAGGGGCCACAAGCTGGCAGGCTTCAGACTTAACCTAGTTCAAAGCTTTCACTTGGTTTATGGAATGTTTAAAATTCTCTGAATCAGTTATAAAGTTTGAAACTGGGATATTCCATGTAAAGAATCAGATTTGCAATTTCTCTTGAAAAATTTAAGAAGCCTAGCCATTTGGCATAAAAAAAATGAAATAATGCCATTTGCAGCAACATGGATGGACGTGGAGATTATCATACTAAATGAAGAGAGTCAGACAGAGAAAGACAAATACCATATGATACCACTTGTATATGGAATCTAAGAAGATGATACAAATGAGCTTGTTTACAAAACAAAAACAGCCTCACAGACTTAGAAAACAAACCTACCATTACCAAAGGGGAAAGCTGGGGGGGTGGGGGTGGGGATAAATTAGGAGTTTTGAATTGACATATACACACTACTATACGTAAAATAGATCATCAACAAAGACCCAGTGTATGATGTAAAGAACTCTACTGAATACTTGCTAACAATCTCTTTGGGAAAAGAATCTGAAAAAGAAGTGTGTTAGTCACTCAGTCATGTCTGACTCTTTGAGACCCTGTGGATTACAGCCTGTCTGGCTCCTCTGTCCATGGGATTCTCCAGGCAAATGTGCTGGAGTGGGTTTCCACTTCCTTCTCCAGGGGATCTTTCCAACCCAGGGATTGAACCTGGGTCTCCCACTTTGCAGGCAGACTCTTTACTGTCTGAGCCACTGAACCACTTTACTGTATACCTGAAACTAACACAACCTCAACTATACCCCAACATAAATTAAATTAAAGAAAGGAAATATGGCCATTTGGGATAGATTCTACCATATGGCGGCCATCAGTCACAGCTGCAAGGTCCTGACTGGCAGGCAGAGCTCCCCAGTGACCCTGGACCCAGCAGTCCTTACCACCTCCCTGGTGTCACCCTCAGCCAGTGGAGAGGGCTTCCCACCCTGCAGTCCTTTCTCTCTCTGTTCTTTTTCCACCTTGAGAGTAGCTGGAGTTTTGTTACTGTGAAAATCTAGTGGACTATCTTTCAACCTTCACCTCACAACTCTTCTGTTCCATTTCACCCCAGGGCTAGCTCTCTCTTCAGCCAGTGATGCTATTCAGAGGCCTCCCACTAAAGGTTCAAGTGAGCCCAAAGATCACAAGTTTCATCTCCTACCCCAGCGTCCCCCTTGTAATTTGCCCAGGAAGGAGACCAAGGGCATGGAGCACATCCAAGAGTCAGACAGCTCATCCTTTGGCCAGTGGGTCCTGAATATCCCGCATACCCAGATGTGTGCTAAGATGTGGCCCCAAGGAAAAAAGAGTACCCAAGGCCATGAACAAGGTACGCCTAAGGCCGTGAGAGAGTGATCAAGCCCAGAGAGGTACAGAGGAAGCTGGGGTCAATCAGGAAGGCTTCCTGTAAGAGGAAGATGCAGTGGTTAAGAGCATAATGTTGAGGATTCGATCTTTCATGACCGTGGGCATGTCATTTAGCCTCTCTAGAACTCAGCTTCCTCACTGGAAATGAGGCTGGTGAAGGTGTCTACACTCTGGCCAATATCTAGCCCCACCTGCTACAACTCTCAATTCTCTGTCTTTCCTCCCTTTAGAGACATGACTTGCTGGAATGAAGTCTTCCCAGGCCTTCTTAGGGCTGGTTCCTCTCTGCTCTGTGTGCAGTCTTCAGCTTTAAGGATTCAATATGAGCCATAGTGGAGGGGACCAAAAACTACTTTTTGTTTAGCTGAAAGTGGGGGAGCCACTGTGAACATTCCTGTGGAGGTCAAGGCTATTCCTAGGTAGAGGGGATGAAGGAATGAATCAGCAAGATGTTACTTGCAGGTTGAAAAGCAAAATATTCAGCCAAAGTAGTTATAATATTTCTTCTACTTCTCCATGCCCCAGTGTCCATCCCTTACATTTGGGGTGGAGGTCTGTAGTGCTTGGAGACAAGAACTAGAGAAAGTTTTACTATCCTTGGGCTTCCCTGTGGCTCAGATGGTAAAGCATCTGTCTGCAATGTGGGAGACCCAGGTTCGATCCCTGGGTCAGGAAGAGCCCCTGGAGAAGGGAATGGCAACTCACTCTGATATTCTTGCCTGGAGACTTCTGTGGATAGAGGAGCCTGGCAGGCTATATAGTCCATGGGGTTGCAAAGAGTCAGACACGACTGAGCAACTAACACACACTTTACTAACCTTGAACAAGCAAAAGCATACCCTAGACCAGGGAAAACTGGACAGCAGAAAATGAGCTAAGGGTCAGAGTGATCTCCAAGCGGAACAAGAATCACTGAAGCTGCACCGCAATTTTAAAAACATCTGTATCGTGTAAAAGTGAATCTTAGCTTCTTTGTGAGTCTCACGTCCCATTGGCACCTGGGGAGAATGATATCCTTCCCACCCACTCCTATGCCCTCCCCATCACCCAGGAGAAGTAGCTACAATGACGAGCCGAGAGAAGGACAGCCCCTAGCCCATGGGGCCTTGGGTGGGGTTTCTGCCTTTAGAGCCTCTTCAGGTCATCTGTATGGCTGGAAGGGCCCCATTTTCCTTATAGGAATAAGGAGGAAAGTACCATTCAGTCCCTGGCTGGTTCTGATATTGGATCAATCAGACAGCATCCTCTGAAGGTCTGAGCAGTCCTCAGACACAGGCACATGTACTTTAACATCCGGAGGCAAACTCACTGGTGTCGTTCCCCCAGCTTCTCTGTGTCTGCCCTTTCCACGTGCACAGAAGAATCTTCCATTTCAGTGACCTTTTCCACCCATATTTCGTGACTTGGCGACAGTCTTCTCCTTTGAGTTTTGAGCTGTGGCCGCATCTCCACCCTCAGTATCCATTATGCCTCTACTACAAGCTCTTTGCAACTTTCTGGTGAGTTGGGGGCTGGTCGGAAATGGCAGCCCACTCCAGTGTTCTTGCCTGGAGAGTCCCAGGGACAGGGGAGCCTTGTGGGCTGCCGTCTATGGGGTCGCACAGAGTCGGACACAATTGAAGCGACTCAGCAGCAGTAGCAGCAGCAGCAGACAGAAGAGGCTGTGACAAAATCAATTGCTTTTTCCCCATTGCCTACTGAGATCCTGGCTCTGCAAGGTTTCTTCTGCTTGGTGGCTTTTCCCCATGAGCCGGGAGCACTGACACTTCATTTCCTCCTCTTAAGGAATTTTTTGCCAAGAGCCGGGTGGTCTCATTGTTTGGTGCAGTCCCTGCTTGCAGTCAGGCTATCTCCTACCCATATGCACACGCCCAGAGTACTGGGACAGTGTGGGCACAGAAAAGGCGTTCAGTGGCTGCTTGCAAAAAGGATGCATGAGTTGCAGAGACACCCCTAGACCCGTGGTACACGTGTGTATGGAGACTGGGTCATTTGCACAGAGGTCACAGTTGGGAGAAGGTGAGAGTATGACCCACACAGAATGCACTTTGGAACCCTTGAATCCCGCCCCCACCAGACGCATCTGTGCTATAATTTAGCTGCTTCAGTGTTTCAGTCATTCTACCAGGGCTGTGAGACACAAGAAAGAAAAGAAGGAAGGGAGGGAAGGAGAAAGAAAAAAACATTTCTTTCAAATTAATCAATTACATTTTTTTTTTCTTATTGCAATAGAGTGGGCATACAATATTATGTCCGTTTCAGGTACCAAGACGTCTTTTGACTAATATAGAGAGACCTGAGTGGAGTGTGATATCCAAATATATATTTTTAAAAACATAGAAAGGAAAACCATCACAGATTTGTTGGCAAATCTGCTGTTCCATTCAAGCCCTGTCCCTAGTGTCCATCACCCTGAAGTCAGGATGCCTCACCTGGGAGCAGCCAGGGGAAGCCTGCGCCCTGCTACGGTTACTGTGAGAGCCTTGGGATGGGCATTAGCAGAAATCCTCCTTTTGTGCCCTGTTTTCTGTAGAGGAGTATGGACCTCTCTGGCTAACCCTGGGATGTGAATTATATGCCCCAGCTCTTAAATTCTCTCACCCTTCCTCCCCTTTGTTGACTCCCAGAGTTAAATAATCCCTCTGCACAGTTCTACCCAGGTGGGCTGTGTCCGTCTGTCGTTCTTACAGGTTTCACACTCTGCTGTCTTCAGCTGTTCGGGGGAGCCCCTTGCCGCATGAGGCAGACTCCGGAGAGCTGTGTGTGGCGAGGGTAGACAAAGGTGCGTGGTGGTTTCCTTAGTAACCTGAGCTCAGGGAGAGAGTCTAGCTGGGAGCACAGGGCTCTCATGGGTGGGTTGGGGCTGGCCTCTTTATCTGGGCTCTGGGATGGATGCTGGCCTGATCATGCCCAGGAAAATCTCACAGAGCAGTAATTTGAGTGACATCAACACCATCTCTGTGGAGAGACAGGAGCTCTACTCTGTGTCTGCAACCACAAGGACTGTTGGCCTCCTCGGTCAAATCAGAGGAAAAAAACACCCTGTCAGTCTGGCCATCGACCATCATTTAAGCAACTCAGACCTCAAACACCTTCTCCCCTCAATATGCACCTCATATCAGCTCCAACCAAGGACAAGGGCCCCCAGAGCCTCTTTAGACCCTGGTGTTTAATGGCTGTGGCTTTCAACCTGGAGGAGCATGCACCAACATCCCCTGGAGGGCTGACCCCACCCCCAGGACTCCAGATTCAAGAGGTCAAGGGGGTTTGAGAATTTGCATTTCTAACTAGGACCCGAGTGATGCTGACACTGGTCATCTGGGTGCCGCAGTCACCACGGTCTGAGATAACGGGTCTTGTTGAAAGTCATACATTCTGGGCCAGGCCAGACATTCCATGCTCTTCTTTCTCCGCCTGTTTTCCCCTCTCCCCAGAGTCAGGTCACCGGGACAGGGTCTTTCTGGAGGGAAGGTACATGTGTACATACTTTCCTTGTTGTCCATCTGCTCCTCTCTCTTCCCTGATCATATGCCTTGCTCTTTGGCTATTTGGTCCTCTGAACAAGTGTACTCGTTCAGGAGATGGTGTGTACATCCCACAAGCATCTTCTGCTGACTCCTCTGTCTAAAGAGCTCTCAAGGGATTGGAAAAGGTTTGAAAGTGTCAGTTGCTCAGTTGTGTCCAGCTCTTTGCCACCCTATGGGCTGTAGCCCACCAGGCTCCTCTGTCCATGGGGATTCTCCAGGCAAGAATACTGGAGTGGATTGCCATTCCCTTCTCCAGGGGATCTTCCCAATCCAGGGATTGAACCCGGGTCTTCAGCATCGCAGGCAGATTCTTTATCATCTGAGTCACCAGGGAAGCCCTGGAAAAGGTTGGGATGATTCAAAATAAGGTAACTGGGTGAATTGCCCTGGTCACTTGGAGGAGGACAATGGGCTAAGGCCTAGAACAGAGACCTTGAGATGCAGGATGAGCTGCAGGAGCACACCAGGGCTGGGGTGGGGGTAGGGCATGGATGCAGGAGCTAGAGCAAGAGACACAAGCAAGGGAGTTAGAGTTCAAGGTCAGCTGTGAAGGGAAACTCAGCACAGCCAGTGTTGCCACTCAACCATCTCTTAGGATCAGCCACTTTAAGACCTGAGGACCCTGTACAATTGCATCCCCCGATTACAGGCATACACCCCCCTCCTGAACAGTGCAGCATCAGCCACTCTGCTGAATTCTAAGTTTTTGCTTTTCATTTCTTAAAAGTATATATTTTTTTCTGTAAGTCATGTGGATAACTGAATTCTCATAGTTTCTTCTTGCATAGGATACAATGCAACTAAATTCACCTTCGGGGAGATGATCATACAGATGATAAATTGTGCAAGCCTGGCACTTTTGAGCATGAAAGGGAGCACATTCGTAACTATGGGACAACAGGCAAATCTGATTCTGTGCCAGGTCAGCCAAGACTCCTGGTTATTCCTCTCTAGGAGCTGATGGTGACCAGAGAGATGCTGTGGAACGCATTGTCCAATCCTCCAAGAGAATGAGGGAGAGGAAGAGGAGTGGGGTAGAGGGGCCCACCACCGCTGACAGGGCAGGTCACATGATGCAAAGGAAGACCCGAGATCCCCAACCACACAGACCAGGAGAGACCAGGGCTGCAGTCCACAGACTGATAGCATGACTAAGCTGAAGAACGCTTCTGGAAAGGCGGGGTGCTCCTGGTGTTTTTGCTTTCTCAGCAAGGAGCTGTTCTATGACTTTGGGAACTCTCTTCACCTCTCTGGGGTGAGTCTCCTCATCCATAAATGGGAGTGCTGGTTCTCTGATATCTTGGGGGTGTTAGAGCACTGTGCTCATATGCTGTACTTCAATAGCACAACACTGGTTTGATTTAGAAAGGAGTTGGCCAACTGTCCCGTGGTCAGTATGACCCACCACTTGCTTTTGTCAGTAAAGTTTTATTGAAACATGGGCATGCTCTTTACATACGGGGTATGACTGCTTTCCTGCTAGTAATGGTGAAGTTGAGTCATTGTGACATAGACCTTATGCCACATAAAGATAAAATATTTACTATCTGGCTCTTTGCACAAAAGCTTTGCCAGTTTTTGCTTTAGAAGAAAGACAGACAATGATAAATCAGACTGTAAAGAATTTAAGACTCAAGAGGGTTCATGTTGAAATGGGAAGCTGACTCAGTCCTGATGACCCTCTGGCATTTCCTGATGATAAAACAGACATTTTGGGGAAATTTTTCAAAACTTTTCTTCTGTTAACTTTTATTAGGAAAAAGAAAAGTGCCTGTGATTTTGCCCACCAGAGACTTCCACTGTCAACAAATTTTTTATTTCACAAAATTGAAATTGCAAAATTTTGTATCTTGCTTTTCACATGTTTATGACATACATGTCTTCCTTTTGATCAAAATGTCTTCTTTATCGGCAAGATTGATGCCTATATAATATTCTGTTTGGGGGTTTATCCTGATACTAACAGCTGACTCATTGGAAAACACCCTGCTGCTGGGAAAGATTGAAGGCAGAAGGAGAAGATGACGGCCGAAGATGAGGCATCACTGACTCAATGGACATGAACTTGGGCACACTCTGGGAGACGGTCAGGGACAGGGAAGCCTGGCACACTGCAGTCCATGGGGTCACAAGGAGAAGGACATGACTCGGCGACTGAACAACAATAACATGGTTTACTACTCATTCTCGTGTTGTTCAACATTAAGTCTTTTACTTTTCTACTTGGTGTTGTGTTTGTGAATGGACAACATCACTGTGCTCAATACACGCTGTTTCCTTAGGAGAAATTTCTGAAAAAGACGTTGTTCGGTCAATGAAACAATTATCTTTTAACCCCATTGCTCAATTTATTGAAGAGGAAAAATCACAAAGTGGGCTTGAGGCTGGCTTCTGCCGTCTTGTCACTCTGGGAACCTCCAGGGAAGATCACAGCAAGCCCCAGGGAAGGTGGGGGCCCTGCTTTCTGTACACCATGGTGTTTTCCCTGCATGCTGGACAGAAAATGCTCAAGCCTCCAAAACAAAATCAGAAAACTGGCCAGAAACTAACAACATGTATGGGTTCACACACCAAGGCAAACTTCTGAGCCCACATGGTGGGAGGTCAGAAAGCTGGAAACCCAGGGGCCCCAACATTGACTTGGTGGCCCATCGTGGAGGCTGTGCATCTTCTGCCTGCTTCCAGAGTCAGAAGGCACACATCCTTAAGCCTAATGGGGTAAATGCTTATTACACTCTGAGCTCATTTGTAGCAGAAGGCACCTACTACAATCCCACTCCTCATGCAAAATTGCCAATTTATGGCAATATTCCTTGTTTGGAAAACAAGAGTATCCAAACACTATAATTACAACGTGCGCCAGCAGCCGAGAGTTCCTGCATTAATGCAAAGGCTCCAGATACATTCGTCAAATAGAGTTTTTTTTCTCTTTGCCTTCTTCTCTGGGTACTTTTAAGTTCAGGGACAGAGAACATGTCTTCATTAGAAACATTAACATTCACAGGCTGTAGTAAATTTTGACAGTGAAAAGGTCTCTGTAACCTTTAGTTGTGCAGAAATTTACTTCCCAAGAAAATTACATCTGGCACTGTCTTAATTAATGCTAGCTTTCTTTTCTGAAAATTGTGGGCTTGTCAGTAAAAAAGGCAGAAAAACCTGAATTTAAAAGGCTGGACACAAAAGACGCCGAGAAATAAAGCTCTGTGAGATTTCATAATATTGCTCTGTTTTTGTTCTACAGTAAGGAGATGAAAAGATCTCATTTGATTTTGCCAAATGCAGCAACATACATGTAATGTAGAATTGATTTGCATTTTCTCTCTTTTGTCTCTGAGTTTTATCATGTAAAGCGTGCTTGGGAAGGTATTCTATTTTAAAAGCAATAGGTCAAATAAAATCTATACCTACGAAGAAGAAAAATAATGTATGACTTCATTTTTTTAGCCTTTCTCTAACTGCTTGTATTAATCGTAGCTAACAGGAAGAACCATAGCTGTGTTTTCTCATGTGAATTTTGGAGATCTGACATTACCTTCTCCTGGTTTGAAGTGGGTTCTAAATATGATGGGAGAGTGTGGCTTCACATTGGGATATTTCTGTTTTATGTGGCTCAGACTTCTATTTTGACAGCAAGATGCTCCTACTTTCCTTGGGGCTTAGGGGTCGTTTTTAGGTTCGTAGTTTCCCCTTGTTTGGCTTTGCATTTTGATGCATTTCCTTTCTACAGTTCAAGGAAGATGTCTCACACACTCAGTCCCAGGGACACATGCTTTGCATCACAGGGACATGAAAAATACTTTAAAACCTGTCTTAGTTTTGCTGCATGTGGAGGAGGTTAGTGCAGGACTGAAAGAAGGCGGACAGCCTTAAAGAAGCTCTATCGCAGTCCAGAAGCTCTATCTCCTGACTCTGATAACTTGTCATCAGAGAGAGAAGGTGACTTGTCCCAAATTGCAAGCAGAGCCGGGCTCACATCCCAGCCTGTGGGGCTGTGTCCTCTCGGACAAGATTCCTGGAAAACTCTCACCTGCTCACCTGTGGGACAAAGCCTCAGGGAACAGAGATGTGATCAGTGTTCTTGATTTTGATCCACTGCCTCCAAAACAGTGGTACAGGATTACTGTGGGGACCTGAGGGGTTTTGGTGGTGCTCAGCCCAAGCTGTATCACAGCAAGTTGCCTGGAAAGCAAGGGATCCCCTCTGTGGGTCCCTCAGTCCATCCAGGGTCAGGGAGGAAGGCTTCCTTTGGCTCCAGCACATCTTGAATGCCTCCGTGACACGAGATAATCTCCCCTTTTAACAGAGAGAGCAGGCCTCAGGCTTCGTCAAACCTTCATATTGAGCTGGAATTTAATTACATGGTTTTGTTTCCATTATACTTTTTTTTTAATGGTTATTTCATATTTATGGTAAGTGCTATTAGTTTTCTATTCACGGTAATGATATAAAGCTTCCTTTAAAAATTAAATCTATTTAAGTTAAGACAAAGAAAAAAAAAGAATGGCTATAAATTAAATAAAAATATGACGTAAAATAGATTACCAGTGGTTCTAGGGTGTGGCCAGAAATGGTGGTAAATGAGAATTTGAAGTTCAAGTTTGGCATAAGTTGCTTTAGGAGAGAGAGGGCAGCGGGAGAGGCTGGTTTGGAGAAGTTCTGTTTGGGGCCCCAGGGTTTTCCTGAGCTGTCCAGGACTCTTTGCACGAAGGTACCCATTACACGTAATCTACTTGTGTTTATCAAATGATTAGTTGGCGCCTCTCCCTCCTTCAATAATTCACTGTAAAGCACATTGGAGAGATGCCCCCCTCTCTACACTTAACAGATTCTCCTGCTGCTCCCTGACAGCCTGATAGGAGGCAATATTTTAAGATAAAAGGATTATTAAAATAGTGCGTGTGCTGGAGTAACACTCCAGCGTGTTTCTTTATCTGAGTTGCTGTCGAGTGCCTTATAATTTAATAAATTATAACATATTTACAAATAACACCTCGGGTTAATGTCCTCACACATTTTTCACAACTTTGCATCATGTACTGAGTGAGTGGGAAAGTTGGAGAAAAGAGGTCTGAAAAGCAACAAGAAAAGGCCGGGAGCTCAGAGGAGCTGGATGGGAGTGAGTTTCCCCTGGGAAAGATGGCAGCTTGTCCAGGTTGCTCATGGGCAGTGGTGGGGGTGGAGGTGGGAACCTAAGGGGACCAGGAGGGTACACAGGGGCCGCAGAGGAACTGTGGGCACTGTGGGAACCACTGGCTTGAGGGCAGATCCACAGGGGGTCAATGGGGCCAGTGGGGGTCCATGCAGAGCCACAGGATCGTGGGTCTGTGGGAAGCAGTAGCAGATTGTTAGGTATTGTAGGGGTGCATGGGGACAGAGGGGGAGTCTGTGCAGGGATTCGGGGTCATGGGTAGCCATGGCTGTGGGGAAGGGGAGATTCTGCTGGGGTCCAGCTGATCACACCTGTAGCTGACCTGCTCAGGGTGTCCAGACGCCTCACGTGCCCTCCAGGCCTCCAGCAGCCCCGGCTGCCAGCTCGCTGTCTGTCTCGTTATGCCCTACCTGTCTGGCTGGGAACCGCTTAGAAAATTAAACACTGTCAATTTGAAAAATTAGAGATAAAACCAGAAGAGAGAAAAATCTGAAGATCTGAGATGAGCCAGTTACTAATGTGAGACTTGGCTGTGAATGTTCTGGAAGAGAGGAACTTCTGGCCGGTGTATCTCAAACTTGAGTGTGCAGAGCAGGGTTCGGTGGGGCTGCAGGGGCGCTGAGATTCTCCACTTTCTATGTGAGAGACACCTGAGGCATGTCAGTGCTCCGAGCCTGCCCAAGGGCGCTGGCCAACCCACAGGGGGAGATGAGCCAATCCTGGAAGCAAAGAACCTGAAGCTCAGGCTGTGGACCCCAGCCAGAGGGAACCAAAGCTCTCATGTCACAAAAGGTGGGGGCCCAAGGGGTGCCAGGCCACAGGAAAAGATGCTGCAAGCTCTCACCCCCATTCCTCCCACCCCAGAGCCTTAGTTTCTCCAGTAAGCAAGAAACTTATGGGGCTATCCTGGTTTCCTGTATAGACAGAATGGCTTCAATATGCTTAGACGTATCAGGCTTGGTGTGAACTGAGGGAGCTCCTGCCCGCAAATACCTTCTCTACTTCCTGGCAAGTCCCCCTTTCTGGAATGCCACCATTAGTATGGCATTACTTTGGGGACAAAGGGGCTCACTTACAAAGTGTACCCCTGCAGAAAGAGGCCTAAGGATCTCCCTTCAGATCGTGCTGTCTCAGAGCAGGGTAGGTGGAGGGAGACTGCTGGGAGAGCACTCAGAGCACGTGAGGCCCTCTCCCCCAGGCCACCCCATGAGCCCTGCCCTGCAAACATGAAGGCCTGCTCTTCCCGGTGAGGAAACCCTGTGTGCAGCCTCAACCTCAGTCCACTGTGCTTGTCCGAGAGATGCGAAGCCTTGAGGGATGCTCAGAGCTGGCGCCTCTGGGAGTCCCGGGGCCTGAGAGTGGGTGTTTTCCAAGCAGTGTCCTCTGGTCCCTTTGCAGAGACTCATTTCTCTGTGACAATGCAAAGAGTACCATCCTTCGGTTCTCTGGCAGTTTCCTCTCAGTCCAGTTTCCAGGAGCAGAGACAGTCCTGGGAGTTGCCAACACCAACACGGACTCATGGGGGTCATGACTACCTGCTGGGACCAGGAGTGCTCCCTCCTTCTGTGTATCCCCTGAAGGCTCTCTGGAACCCCGGCCTGGCAGTGCATCCAGCAGAGGGCCCCATAGATGCTCTTGGCTGCTGGGGACCCCTGGAATCTGGGACCTGGAAAGCCCCCTTTAGATCAAATGAATGAATGGCTTTTAACTGGAGATCCGTGGACTTCCAGGCACAGGTGGATGAATTTTGAGAGGCACTGTGGGTCTACCACACTGACATGAATTATTGTGGGTACTCGTGCGTGTCCATTTATATAACATTCTCTGAAGGGCTTTTGATGCTCAAACAAATAACACAAAACCAAACCCCTTTACTTTCAGATTCTTAAGCTGAGGGCTGCAGAGAGTCTGGGTTCCTAGGGAAGGACTCCTTGGAATCTTCCTCCTCCACACCAACCTCACACTCAAGCCCCTTTTCAGCGGTATGCCGATTGTCTGGAAAGAAAGAGGTAAGTCTGCTTCCTCCTTGGGAATCTGAGGCTCCCTAGTGAGACAGGAATCCCAGCCCAGGGACCAGACCTACCATTCAAGCAAGGGCTCTCCAAACTCAGCCTGGCCTTGGGCTGCCTTCCACCCCCCCCCCCCCCACGCCCCCCAACCCCCCTGCCCCGCACTGCCATCAGTGTTCCATCCATCCCAGACTCGACTGCTTTCAGGGAGGCCAGTCCTAGAGGGCTCCCCGGCGCCCACATCCCACACCAGTGCGTTCCAGCCTCACACGCAGGGAGCACATCATTTCTGCCCTGCGCCAAGCTGCTCGGAGGGCCAGAGGGGAACAATATATTACTGCGCTCTTTGCCTAACAATTGGTAACACATGACACTTGTATTTGCCCCAAGATAATGTACAAATATGTTTTACAGGGTTTCCTAATGATAATCATGATATTTCATTCTTCTTGCCCTTCTAATAACGATAACAGTCTAGCATTATTATTTTTTTTTAACTGTTCGCAGCAAGTATGACATTCAGTTCAGAGAATCGAATGTCAGCAAGAAATCCATATGCACTCCCTGAAGCTGGGAGAAGCCCCTTCCATTTATTTTTAGGTTGCCAGAGAATGAAGCGATCTCACCTTATTATTTTTTTTTTTTCCCTCCTGAGAAAGGTGTTTGGCATTCAGCGCCTCTCTGATGTTTATGTAATCGGGCCTGAGGTTTAGTCAATCAAGACCTTTTTGTAAGCCATCTTAATCAGAGGGTGGTGGCTGAGGGCATGTCTGGGTGGGGGCCGTGGTGGGGGCAGAATTCCCACCTTGGAAGAAAGGCTCCTTTAATGGCCTGAGCTCTCAGCAAAAGAATCAACTAATTAGTAGGTAAAGCAAACATTTTAAAGTTCCGCATAGACACAGAGATGCTAGGTAGAAATCGTTCCCTCCCCCTCCTGGGGGGAACCACCCCCCCCGCCCCCACCACCACCCCTCGCCCAAGACAATATGTTTGTTCTGCCATATCTTCCATTTTTATGGAAGCTTATCTTCAGTGATAAACACCCAGGTGAAGGAAGGAAGGTGAAGTCGCTCAGTCATGTCCGACTCTTTGCGACCCCGTGGACTGTAGCCTACCAGGCTCCTCCGTCCATGGGATTCACGAACAGCGTATACATTCTACTATTAGTAAACAGTCATTCCAGGTGTGTTAAATTCTGCTTTTTGTTCACCAGAAGCTACACATGAGAAATGAGGATTGATTAAAAACCGGGAAAGAAAAATAGAAACACAACCACGATAAAACTGAATTTTTTAAGTGGTGGAGCTGGGATTTGTTGTTGCTGTTATTTTTTGGGTATTTGTTTATTTGGTTGCATTGAGTCTTAGTCTAGGCATGCAGGATCTTTGATCTTCCTTGCATCGTGTGAGATCTTTAGTTGCAGCTTAGAGAGAACACTTAGCCGCTGCATGAGGGATTTAGTTCCCCAACCAGGGATTGACCTGAGCCTCCTGCATCGGAAACGCAGAATCTTAGCCACTGGGCCACCAGGGAAGTCCCAATAAAATTGATTATGATAGAAGCTAAAGTTAGAAGAATACTCTTCATCTCCATCATCAAATTGCTTAGTCTTAAACTAAAGCATAATTATTCAAATTAAGCTGTTTTGAGATAATGACTTTTTCTTTTCTTTTTTTGAAGTGGCCAAACTTTGGGTTAAGTTTTTTTTGGTCAACAGGTGGTGAGGTTCTAGCACACACTGAAGCCCTCCACGGCCGCCCAAGCAGCGGCAGCTGGTGGCAGCTCTCCTGGTCTGCACAAAAACCTTGGATCTGGTTATTTAGGCAGCCAAGTATTTTTGTTGATGAGCAAAATGAAATCCTCTGAAAGCAAAATCAATCCCTTGCAGAGACCCCAGAATATTGATCCTGGTGCCCATTGACAGGCTTGGGCTGTTTAGCTATTTGGAATGACCGCATAAAATGAGCAAGTTGTTACAGTTTTAGAGTTTTGGTATCTATTGGCAACCCCTGCACTCATATGATTAATCACACATTCAAAATGTGCGCGCTGTGGAAATTGACTGCAACGCAGCAGAAACAAAGTTTTCAGTTATCCTCGTATAATAAATTGAAGCTATATCCCTAAGCAGAATTGTCTTCAGGATTCCAATTTGCCTTGTTAAAAGTGTTGTTTATACAGTAGTTAGCAAAAACGCAAGTAATTACATACGAATTCATTCTAAGCAATTCTTTATTTTCCCCCATCCTTTATTGGTTTTCCATCTTCATTACCCAATATTTTTTAGTCGATCTCAGCAGAAAGTGGACGGGTGAGATGTGGCCAGGCCATGAGGCTTGGTGACTTTCCTGATTCAGAGAGAGCATCTGGTCAAGGGGACAAGGCCGGTGAGACGCACACAGCGGCTGGAGGCCTTCTGCCAGCTACAGGGCTGTGCTGACAAGGAGGAGGCAGAAACAGCGTGTGTGTGGTATTGCATTTCGTAGAACAACATTTACCTCTGGAGAAGGTTTCTGCGGATTTATTTATTTATTTTTGAGCAGGAGCACAGTTTTGTATACACGGAGTGGTGTGGCTGGCCACATCTGTTTCGGTTGCTGTAACCGTCGTCGGGGACTTTATTTCATAAATATCATCTGCGTCGGGAATACAGCTTTTGGAATGCAAATTATGTTTAAGTGAGTAAACATTTTGGTGGCTGGGGGACCTGAGCGTAGGAAGGGAGAGGGGCAGAGGGGGAGAGTTGCGGCTCATGAACTGGGTCCAGGTGAAAGGCAGGCCAGGGTTGGAGGTTCCAGCTGGGGAGGGAAGGGGACAGGAGCAGCCCTGAGGGGAAGCCCTCCCAGAAAACCCCCAGCTTCCCAGAGGCTCCTGCTCGCTCTCCCCAGAACAGAGACCTCATCCATATCTATCAGGAGAGGCCTAATTATAGAGCTCAGAGATTTTAATGGCACAGGGAAATTTAAATGCAGTGGAAAATATGAATATTCCTAAGCCAGCAGTCAAAATACGAAATGATTGGCTTCCGAATCAATGAATTATAATTTCAGAGCGTGTCCTCAAAGGTGGAGCCTGTGGTTCCCAGGAAGAGTTCTGTGCACTTGGGTGTGTTTTAGTGAACTTCACTTCTGGCTTTTGCTCCGGCAGGGTCCTGTTTCCCTCGGTGCTGCCGCCTCTGCCAGCACCCAGCTGCTCCAGGCAGATAGCCGGGGACAACAGAGACCACCGTGGGGTCCTGGCGGGTGAGCAGGCAGCCAGCACCTGGCAGGTACCCTGGATCCTGGCTCCTCTTCTGCAGAGCCTGTGCAGCAGGGTACCAAATGCTGGGATGCTGGGGGAGTACGTTATTTGTCTGCATACTCCCCTCAAAAAGCGGTATCCTTCTCCGGCAACTGATTCCCACATCTTCAGTCCTTCTAACTGGAGCGTTTCCCCCAGGCATGGCCAGTGGGTCCTTTGGGGGACTCGTTCTCCCCAGCCCCAGGCACCCTGTCCACCAAGTTTCTTTTGCTCCCGAGAGCATCCCTATATCTTTACCTGTGGAGGAGGTAAGGATGTGGCCCAGCTGCTGTCCATGCAGCCCTCAAACTGGAGAGTCATCCCATAAATCCTGTTTTATTTTATGGACAAATAAATGCTGAGGTAAAATATTCCAGGACCGTAGCTTGAATACTTGCCATAGCAGCGGTGCTGTAATAACCACGGTGACATTAATTTACTGCATTGTGCCGTGGGAAGAAGGAAGAAGGAGGGAGAGGGGCATTAAAAGAGAAAAATGACTTGCCTTCGAATTTATTGGGATTGGCCTCCCTCATTTTCAGCCATCATTAGTTGATTAGGCCCTGATGACAGTGTGGACAATTGTGCTGGAAGAGTTGGCGACGAGACGCCCTAAAGGTACGCTGTTAATTGAGATGATGTTCATCCTGTAGTGACTGAACAGAGCTGCAGATGGTGAGACTGGCGGTTAGTGTGATGGCACAGAGCCGTGGATGCTCCGAGTCCGGGGAGCATAGGCCGGGCCGGGAGGGCCTGGATCCATCCCAGCCCTTGAGACCACGCCCTCAGCGGCTTGGTCACTTCCTCTCTTTCGTAAACTCCGCAGATGGACCTGTCAAGAGGGGAAAAGCGAGCTTGCCTTTCATCCCAGGAGCAGCTGCAACCACTGAAGGTCCCTCCTATCCCTGGGCTGTGAAGACTGAGGCTCCTCCAGCCACCTCTTTCTCCCTGCCCGCCCCCCACTGCCAGGCTTAGATGAAGTCTGGCATGTGTAATCCCAGGAGGTTCCTGAACCTGAGCTGAGAGCAGGACCTGCTAGCTTCCCAGGCAGCCAGATAGCATCGGTGCTGTAGTTTTCTTACTGGAACAGAGAGTGGGTTCCATCAGCATACCTGTTCATACAGAGGGTCCAGTCTGGGCAGTGAAAGCCTTGAAACCCCGTGGTGGAGGCTGAATTGTTCACAAGCTCCACTGGCAGCGGCCTTAGCCACATCTAGCCAGCAGGAAGGATGGCTCCAGCTACATGACCTCTATGGAATGTTTTTAGAGACCCATACTCTCTGTCCCCAGGGCTAGAGAATTGGCTGCTTAAGGAGAGTGGATGAAGCCTGATGTTTTTTGAGTGATTTGGTAAGGGTAGCATCCATTCAAAGGCACTTGACATTCATTACCACATTTAACCTGCTGGCATGTCAAGTCACTTCAGTCGTGTCCAACTCTGAGTGATGCTATGGACTATAACCTGCCAGGGTCCTCTGTCCATGGGATTCTTCAGGCAAGAACACTGGAGTGGGTTGCCATGCCCTCCTCCAGGGGGTCTTCCTGACCCAGAGATTGATCCCTCATCACTTATGTCTCCTGCATTGGCAGGAGGGTTCTTACCACTAGCACCCACCTGGGAAGCCCCAGCTCCATTTAGGGTAAAGGAAACTGAAGCTTAAAAAAGAAAAAAAAAAAAAAGGAATGCCTCATGCCCTGTAGTATGTAGGAGACAGTGGAGGTAGGAGGTTCTAGGTTGGAGTGCCTGGCCTGGAATCCAGCTGCGCCTCTTACTGCCTGGGGATTGTGGGTGGTACTTTGCCTCTCTTAGCCTTGGTTCACCACCAAAGGCAGACAACAACACATGCTGTGAGCTCGGTATTTGTTAGTAGTTCTTATTGCTGTAGTGGTCCTGGTTGTTAAGAGCTGTCAGCTATTCATCCTCAAGTTCAGGTCCCAAAGAGCAGGAGGGGACACAAGGCCGCTTCAGCTCTCTATCACATGGAGAGGAAGCGCTTTCTCTCCCACCCCCACCCTCCATGCCTGTCATGTCCAGACAACCAGACAGATGCTCAGGACTGCACTGTGACAAATCCACTCACAAGATACAGCTTGCTAAGTGGCAGTGGCCTTTTATTCCCTGACATCCTTCCAGACCCTTGAAGGGATTAGAACTGGATTAGTCCGAGATGAGCCTGGCTCTGCCGTTATCACCTGTTTATAGGATAATGACATTATCTAGTTTGGCCCATAAGGGCCTCCTTCCATCGGAGCTTTGTTCTCTTTGATCTTGAGTGTTGCAGGCAGCATATCTTTAAATCTAAACAAACCCACTGAAGCCTCAAGATAAGTGGTCAAAACATCCAGTGGGAAGAAAACAGATTCCCCCTTCCCGGGCTGCTCAAGGCCAACAGTAATTTTAAAACTGTGCAGACTTACTTTGAACCTAAAGCTTACCTTCCCATTTTCGACACTGGCCTCCCATTTCCCCTTTCACACATGCACAGCGCTTTAAAGTTTGCTGCTAAGTCACTTCAGTTGTGTCCGACTCTGTGCGACCCTGTAGACGGCAGCCCACCAGGCTCCCCCGTCCCTGGGAATCTCCAGGCAAGAGCACTGGAGTGGGTTGCCATTTCCTTCTCCAATGCATGAAAGTGAAAAGTGAAAAGGAAGTCGCTCAGTCATGTCTGACCCTTAGCATGAACTGCAGCCTACCAGGCTCTTCCATCCATGGGATTTTCCAGGCAAGAGCACTGGAGTGGGATGCCATTGCCTTCTCCGGTTTTAAAGTTTGCAGAGCTATTTTACCTTTGCTTATTAACTCAGTTGATTGGCAGGGTGGGTTCTACACCTATTGTGCAGAGGAGGACAAAAACCCCAGGTTTGGGAAAGCCCAGGTGCTTGCCAGCACTCAGGCCATTTCTAAGACCAGTACTGAGACTAAACCCAGTTCATCTGGAAAAATCTAGGATTTATTTGATCCAGTGTCTGTAGCAATCTAAGACCTGCCTCTCTGCCCAAACAGCTTTCCTGAAGGCTGATCTCTGCATAGAAACATCTGTTTAGACAGAGGTTCCAGGAGGTCCTTGGCCGAAGTTCCCTTCCAAAGCTCTCCTAACATCCGCTCTACAGTACTTTATTTTAAATCATTTTTATTGAAGTATAATTCAATGCAGTGAGACTTGTTTTAAGTGTGCCGACCATTTGTTGCATTTGGGAAAATGCATAGAGTTGTGTAACCACCTCTATGACCAGAATTTAGATTTCCATCATTCCCCGAAGGCCTTCACGTTCCCTGCATTCAAACTGCGTATCCCCTCTGCAGCCTCTGACAACCCCTGTCTTTTTGCCACTACAGTTATGCCTTTTCTAGGGTCTTATGTAAAAGGGATGACCTGGTGATTTGATTTTATATCTGGCTTCTTTGACTTAGTAGCAAGTTTTGAGATTGTCATTTTGTTTTGTGATTGATTTGTTTGTTTCTTCTGTTGCAGAGTAATGTTCCACTATGCAGTTATATCACAGTTCTTCAAATTCCCAGTTGTAGACATCAGAGTCATTGCTAGTTTGAGGCCATTATGAATAAAGCAGGTATAGATATGGAGTGGATAGCCTATCCCTTCTCCAGGGGATCTTCCTGACCCAGGAGTTGAACCCAGGTCTCCTGCATGGCAGGCGGACTCTTTACCAGCTGAGCTATCAGGGAAGCCCATATATATTTAAATCCAAGTCTTTGTGTTGTCTTTTCATCTAACTTGTGTCAATATCTAGCAGTGGGATTTTTGGGTCAAAAGACAAATGTATACAAACTATGTAAGAAACTGCCTGTTTTCCAAAATGACTATATTCCCACCAGAAATGAAGAAGACATTCCAGTTGCTCCACATCCTCACCAACATTTGGTATTGCCGGTCGTTCTCCATTTCCCTTTCTTGTGTGTGGATGGTAGGGTTAGGGTTAGGGTTAGGCCACCGTGCTTGCATCTGCATCTCTCTAAGACTAATGATGTTGCTAACGTGTTAAATTTTGGACACCTTTAGAACTTCTTTGGTGAAGCATCTGTTAGAATCTTTTACCCTGTCTTCTAGTATTTGACTGATAGTAGTTGGCAATGGCACCCCACTCCAGTACTCTTGCCTGGAAAATCCCATGGACGGAGGACCCTGGTAGGCTGCAGTCCAGGGGGTCGCGAAGAGTTGGACACGACTGAGCGACTTCACTTTCACTTTTGACTTTCATGCACTGGAGAAGGAAATGGCAACCCACTACAGTATTCTTGCCTGGAGAATCCCAGGGATGGGGGAGCCTGGTGGGCTGCTGTCTACGGGGTCACGCAGAGTCAGACACGACTGAAGTGACTTAGCAGCTGCAGCAGCAGCAGCAGTTTCTTTATATATTCTGGAAATAAGTCCATTTCCACACATACTTAGCAAATATTTTCTCCCCGTTTGTGGCTTGCCTTTTCATTTTCTTAACTGTGTCTTTCAAGGAGTAAAAGTTTTTTAATGTTAAGTTGGGCTTACCAGTTTTTTCTTTTATGATTTGTGCTTTTTTGTGTTTTATTTACTCAATTTTTATCTCAAGGTTGCAGAGCTTTTCTTCTCTCATTTCTTCCAGAAGTGTTCGTTTTTAGGTAGAATGTGAAGTATGAGATGAGGTTTATATTTTCCATATTATTTGTATATTCGTATTTCCGTATAGTTATTTTGGCAGGATTTATTGTAAAGACTCTTTTCTGTATTGAGCAACCCTGGTACCTTTGTGAAGACTCAGTTGACTATATATATATATATGGTTCCATTCTGAATTTTCTATTCTATTCCATTGATTTTTATACTAAAACTATACTGTTTTGATAACTGTGGCATTATACTATTCTTAAGATGCAATAATCCAAGCTTTCCATCTTTTTCAGAGCTACTTTTATTCTATAGTGATTTTGCATTTCCATATACATTTTAGACTCAGCATGTTAATTTTAAAACTAAATTAAACTTACAGAAATTGACTGGAATTCTATTGAATCTATAGGTCAGTTTGAGAAGGAATGGGATATTAACTATATTGAGCTTTTCAGGCTTAAGCATGGTGTATCCCTTGATTTATCTATGCCTTCTCTACTTTATCTAAGCAGTATTTATAGTTTTAAGCATATGTCTTGCACATTGTTCACTTTATTGCTAATGAATGCTCAATACTATTATAAATGATATTTTTAAAGTTTTACTTTTATGAGTATTTGTTTTACATTTTCATGTATGAACTGTATTTCCTGTTCATTGCTAATCTCATTTATTAAGTGTATCCTATGTCTATATTGGATTTTCTTCATAGATTATCAAATTACCTATATGCCTTTTATTTATGTTTTGTAATTTATTGTACTGGATGGGGGACCTCTAGAAAAACTTTGAATAAAATGGTGAAAGGAGACATTCTTGTCTTCTTCCTAATCTTGAGGAGAGTATTTGATCTTTTATCATTAATTTTAATGGTAGCTGTAGATTTTTCACTGATGGCCTTAATCTAATTGAGGAAGTCAGCTTCAGTGCTGAATTGGCTCAATTTTTTTTTTTTTTTGCATCTGTTGAGATGATTGCAATCAACTCTGCTCTGACACAATGCTTGTGTCTCTAAAACACACCATGCTGTTCAAAATCTTGCAAAGAAAACTAAAATTCCTATGGGAAAATTGAGGGATGTCACACCCCGAACTTTATCAGAGATATATACAGAAAGATGAGAACGTAATGAAAATAGTAACACCATTTTATTTGTGGTACATAGTTGAGAAATACATAAATACTACAATAAACATAGCACTTTACCTTGAAAAAGATCTAAAGTTTGTTTGTGGAAGTGGGTCTCACATAAGTTAATGGGAAATGACCAAAGGTGGGTGACCTGCCCTTGTTCTGGGGAGGACGGGTGACTCTTAACACAGGATGTAAACTACAGCAGTTGGTAGATGCTTGAGGTGTGTGCCTGGTGCTTTTTGTGTATTCCCACATGGCTCACTTCAGCTGGATGTAGTTTCCTCCATTCACTTAGTGTTTCTCATGAACAAAATTATACGTAAACAAACACAAAATTCACATTATGCTCAAATTGTTCCCTGATGTATCAGTTGTGTTAAAATAACTTGAAATTTCAAGACAAATGTTATAGCAGATCTGGCTGTATATGGCTTTTTCTTTTTATGACGTTTGTTAAAAAGGTGAATGGCATTCATTACTTTTTGAATTTTAAACTAGTCTATCATTCCTTGGACAAATCCTATTTAATCATGATGCATTATTATCTTTGTATTTTGCTAGATTTAATTTGCTAAAATTCTGTTCAGGATTTCTGCATGCATATTTATGAGGTATATTAATGTATAGTTTTTTTTCATGGTAATGCTTTGGTCTGACTTTGATATCAGATTAATGTTGATCACATAAAGTAAGTTGGAACGTTGTTCCTCCTCTATTTTCTGTTTGTGTTTGTCTCTGTGTGTGCAGAATTGACACACACACCAATTTTCATTCTACCATAAATGCATGGTAGAATTCATCATTGAAGTCACCTTTGGGCCTGAGGTTTTCTTTGTCAGAGTGTTTAAATTATAAATTCAAGTATCTTAATGGATATATGGCTCTTCAGCTTATCTATTTCTTCTCCAATGTGCTTTGATAGTCTGTAACTTTCAAAGAATTTGTCAGTTTCACACATGTTATTGAGTTTACTGACACAAAATTATTCATAATATCTCCTTATACTTCCTTTAATGCCTGTAGGATATGTAGTAATGTCTCTTCTTTGACTCCTGATATTGGAAATTTGTGTGCATCTTTTTCTTTGATTCATTGATCAGTCTAAGAGCTTTATAAATTTCAGTGATCTTTTTAAAGAAAACAATTTTAGTCTTCATAAAATTCCTCAAGTGTTTGTCTATTTCTATTCTGTTACTGTCTAATCTTTATTATTTCCTTTATTTTTGCTTACTTTTGGTCTCAATTGCTGTTCTTTTTCTAATTTATTTGAATAAAAGTTGAATCATTAATTTCTTCTTTTAAATACGTAACCTACCTATTTTGGTACATTTTCATTCAAATCAGTAGTTCATAATATTTTCAAGTCATGGTATTTTCTTATTGATCTTGTGATATCATCTTTTACCCATGGGCTATTTAGAAGCGTGTTGTTTAATTTCCAAATGCCTTTGGACTTTCCAGATATCTTTGTGTTACTGATTTCTGGTTTAGTTCCACTATAATCAGAAAACATATTCCTTTCTACTTTAATTCTTTTACTTTTACTGAAAAATTGTTTTATGACCCAGTATATGGGCTATCTTGGGGGACTATCTCAAAAGCGCTTGAAAAAAATGTGCTTTCTACTGCTGTTGGATACTCTAAGTGTCTCTAAATGTCATTTAGTTTTGATTGATTGATGGTGGGAAATGTTTAACTGGATCCCTGGAGGAAAAAAGCCTTCGTTTGCAGTACTTGATGACTTTTGTGGAAATATCCTCCCATTCCCCAATGGCTCAGTGGTAAGCAGGAGATGTAGGTTTGATCCCTGGGTTGGGAAGATCCTCTTGAAGAAGGAAATGGCAAGCCACTTGAGTATTCCTGCCTGGGAAATTTCAAGAACAGAGGAGCCTGGTGGTCTACAGTCTATGGGATTGCAAAAGAGTCAGACACGACTTAGGGACTCAACAACAACAATTACAGCTCTTGATGACTTCTGTAGAAATATCCTCCCATTGTGTCCAAACTTAAGCTACCGATGTGATGTCTTTGAACATGGAATTGGGAAGAAATGCACACAGATCACTTTCGCTAATCAGGGCAAGCTGCCTAAAGTACCTTGATAACATTGTTCAAATCTTCTATATTTTACTGATTTTTGCTTTTGGTCTGACTGTTCTTTCAACTATTAGTAGATGGGGGTTGAAATCTCTAAAAATAATTGTCAGTTTTTTCATTCCTCTCTATAGTGTTCTCTCAGGTTTTGTCTTAATGTATTCTAAAATTTTATTAATTACACACACATTATAAAATGTACCTCTTTAGCCCTGGTGATACTTCTTATTTTGAAATCTAGTTTGTCTGATATGAAATGTAACTACCCCTGCTCATCTTTTGATTTGGTTAGGTATGTCATTTTTCATCCTTTAACCTAAAAAATGCATTTATTTTGAAATAATTTTAGATTTGCAAAAGAGTTGGAAAGATAGCACTAAAGTTCCTTGTATACCCTTCACCCATCTCTTCCATACCTATGGTACATTTTTTCCAAAATTAAGAAACGAACATTGATATATTATTCTTAACTAAAATATAGACTTTTGGGGGGGGGAGGCTCCAAGATAGCTGCAGATGGTGATTGCAGCCATGAAATTAAAAGACACTTACTCCTTGGAAGGAAAGTTATGACCAGCCTAGATGGCATATTCAAAAGCAGAGACATTACTTTGCCAACAAAGGTCCATCTAGTCAAGGCTATGGTTTTTCCAGTAGTCATGTATGGATGTGAGAGTTGGACTGTGAAGAAGGCTGAGCGCCGAAGAATTGATGCTTTTGAACTGTGGTGTTGGAGAAGACTCCTGAGAGTCCCTTGGACTGCAAGGAGATCCAACTAGTCCATTCTAAAGGAGATCAGCCCTGGGTGTTCTTTGGAAGGAATGATGCTAAAGCTGAAACTCCAGTACTTTGGCCACCTCATGTGAAGAGTTGACTCATTGGAAAAGACTCTGATGCTGGGAGGGACTGGGGGCAGGAGGAGAAGGGGACAACAAAGGATGAGATGGCTGGATGGTATCACTGACTCAATGGATGTGGGTTTGGGTGAACTCAAACTCACCCAAAAGAGTTGCTGATGGACAGAGAGGCCTGGTGTGCTGCAATTTGTGGGGTCACAAAGAGTCGGACACGACTGAGCAACTGAACTGAGACTTATTTTGGAGTTTTCCCAGATATTTTATTAATCTACTTTTCTCTTCCAGGACCCAGTCCAAGAGTTCACATTTGCCTCCTTCATTTCTTTTGTTCTGTGATATTCTCTGTCCTTTGTTTATACTTTTGAAGAATACTGATCAGGTATTTCATAGACTGCACCTCAGTTTGGATTTGTCTGATACCTTCTCATGATTATACCAGGGTTATAGAAGATGGATTGCTTTTCTCATCACATCATGCTGGGGGTAAATGATATTAAGTTGGCACAAACATAATTGAAATTTTGGACTGTGAATTTTAAATCATTATAACTAGACTCAAACACATCCTTATTAATCAAAATAGGAACTATCATAATCAACACATTTTTGCCAATGAGAATAAGTTTGTTTATTTCTCTAGTGTAAAAATCCATGCTTCGGGAGTTGACAAACTCTTGGAAAGCATTTTGTGCCTCGTGCTGGTTATGGAAGCGTTTTCCATGCAAAAAGTTGTTGAGATGCTTGAAGAAGTCGTAGTTGGTTAACGCAAGGTCTGGTGAATCATGACAGATGAGGCAAAACTTCATAGCCCAATTCATTCAACCCTTGAAGCTTTGGTTGTGCGACCGTGCAGTCAGGCGTTGTCCTAGAGAAAAGCTGGGCCATTTCTGTTGACCAGTGCTGGCTGCAGGCATTGCAGTTTTCAGTGCATCTCATTGATTTTCTGACCATACTTTTCAGATGTAATGGTTTCACCAGGATTCAGAAAGCTGTGTGGATCAGAGGGGCAGCAGACCACCAAATAGTGATCATGACCCTTTTCTGGTGCAAGTTTGGCTTTGGGAAGTGCTTTGGAGTTTCTTCTCTGTCCAGCCACTGAGCTGGTCATTGCTAGTCGTCTTATAAAATCCACTTTTTGTTGCACATTGCAATCCAGTCGAGAAATGGTTCATTGTTGTGTAGAATAAGAGAAAATGACACTTCAAAATGATGATTTCTTTGACTTGCAGTCAGCTCACGAAGCACCTGCTTATCTAGCTTTTTCACCTTTCTAGTTTGCTTTCAAATGCTGAGCAACCATAGAATGGTCAACGTTGAGTTCTTCAGCAACTTCTCATGTAGCTGTAATTTCAGCTTTAATGATCCTCTCAACTGGTTATTATCAACTTCCGATGGTCAGCCACTGCACTCCTCCTTTTGCAAAGGCACTCATCTCCCTTGCAAAATGTCTTGAACCACCACTGGTACACTTGTTAGCAGTTCCTGGGCCAGGTGCATTGTTAATGTTGTGAGCCATCTCCACTGCTTAACGAGCCATTTTTAACTCAAAAAAGAAAATTTGCTTTTTGTCTAACATCATTTCCCTAGTCTAAAATAAATATAAAATAAATAGCAAATAAGTCATTATCAAAAATAAAGCAAGAAATATGCATTAAAGTGGTGTATAACATAGCCACATTTATTTAAGAATGCATTCCAATATCAAGTGACAAAATTCAACATGCAAAACTGCAATTACTTTTGCAACAACCTATGCGATTCCTGGTAAAGCTGACGCGGATCATTTGGTTAAGATGACGTCTACCAGATTTTACCACTGTATTCTCTCTTCTCCATAGTTTATTCATTGGGAGTGGGTCACTCAGTCCTTCCTTTCCAGAGGAGACATACAAAATCTGAAGCTTAATGTATGTTTACATGCACATATAAGTACATATTGGGCTTCTCAAGTGGCTCAATGGTAAAGAATCTGCTTGCCAATGCCAGAGACACAAGAGACACGGGATTGATCCCTGGGTCAGGAAGATCCCAGGAGGAGGAAATGTTAACCCACTCCAGTATTCTTACCTGAAGAATCCCATGGACAGAGGAGACTGGCAGGCTACAGCCCGTAGGTCACAGAGTTGGACATGACTGAGCATGTCTATGTATATATGTTAATATACAATTATTGGGCTTCCTCTAGTGACTCAGATAGTAAAGAATCTGCCTGCAATGAAGGAACACCAGTTCAATCCCTGAGTCAGGAAGATCCTCTGGAGAAAGGAATGGCTACCCACTCCAGTATCCTTTCCTGGAGAATTCCATGGACATAGGAGCCTGGTAATCTACAGTCCATAGAGTCACAAAGAGTTGGACATGACTAAATGTCTAGAAAGAGAGATATATAAAATTTATATATATATAGCCACAATTTTCTGTATATATATAAACTATATATATATGTATTGTTTGCATACAATTGTATACGTATATATATGCGAAGAACTGACTCATTGGAAAAGACCCTGATGCTGGGAAAGATTGAGGGAAGGAGGCAAAGGGGACGACAGAGGATGAAATGGTTGGATGGCATCACCGACTTGATGGACATGGGTTTGGGTGGACTCCAGGAGTTGATGATGGACAGGGAAGCCTGGTGTGCTGTGGTTCATGGGGTTGCAAAGAGTTGGACATGACTGAGTGACTGAACTGAACATATATATACTGTACATATATTCAGTTCAATCATTCAGTGATGTCCAACTCTTTGTATCCCCCATGGACTGCAGCATGTCAGGCTTTCCTGTCCCTCACCAACTCCGGGAACTTGCTCAAACTCATATCCATCGAGTCGGTGATACCATCCAACCATCTCATCCTCTGCTGTCCCCTTCTCCTCCTGCCTTCAATCTTTCCCAGCATCAGGGTCTTTTCCAATGAGTCAGTTCTTCGCATCAGGTGGCCAAAGTCTTGGAGCTTCAGCTTCAGCATCAGTCCTTCCAATGAATATTCAGGACTGGTTTCCTTTAGGATGGACTGGTTGGATCTCCTTGCAGTCCAAGGGACTCTCAAGAGTCTTCTCCAACACCACAGTTCAAAAGCATCAATTCTTTGGCATTCAGCTTTCTTTATAGTTCAACTCTCACATCCATACATGACTACTGGAAAACCATAGCTTTGACTAGACAAACCTTTGTTCGCAGAGTAATGTCTCTGATTTTTATTATTCTGTCTAGGTTGCTCATAGCTTTTCTTCCAAGGAGCAAGTGTCTTTTAATTTCATGGCTGCAGTCACCATCTGCAGTGATTTTGGAGCCCAAGAAAATAAAGTCTGTCACTGTTTCCATTGTTTCCCTATCTATTTGCCATGAAGTGATGGGACCAGATGCCATGATGTTCGTTTTTTGATTGTAGAGTTTTAAGCCAGCTTTTTCACTTTCTTCAAGAGGCTCTTTAGTTCCTCTTCACTTTCTGCCATAAGGGTGGTGTCTTCTGCACTTATGAGGTTATGGATATATTGATATAATATGTTGAGATATATATATATATATATGTATATATATAATTTTAAAATTCAAGATTCAGAACATCTGTCCCTTCTTCCCACCCACCCTCCTGTTCATTTGTAACTTCTTTCTCTGACAGTGAGAAACCTAGCTTCCATTATCTGCTACAACACAGAATACATCCACTCTAAAAATTCCTGTGTATCCTTTGTAATCAATCTCTCCCCATTCTCCAATCTGTGACACCCACTGATTTGTCTTCTGCCCTCAAAATTCTTTCTTTTATATAATTTTATGAGAATAAATTATGGAATATATAACCTTTGGACCTGGCTTCTTTTATTTAGCAAAGTGCACTTAAGATGTATCTGTGTTGCATAAATCAATAGTTTATTCCTTCTTCTTGCTTAATAGAGTTATTTCATTGTATAGCCATACCACAGTGTTTTCTATCCAATCATCTTTTGAAGGACAGTTTGGCATCTTTTTACTTTTGCCCTTTCTGTACCCTATATTTAGTATATTTTTTAAGACAATATATACTTTTATATCCAAAATTTTTAGTTTAATTCAATTTAAATTCATTTAATTACAATGGTTAGGCCATTTACATTTATTGTAGTTATCAATATACTTAAGTTAAAGTTTGTCATCTTGCTATTTTCTTTTTATTTGTCTCATTTATCTTTATTGTTTTTTTCCTCTTTCCCTATCTTATTCTGGGCTTATTTTATTTTTCTATCCCCATTTTTATCTCTAAGACCTCTTTGTCTTATTTTTTGTGATTAGTCTGTGACTTACAACATACATCCTTAACACAGTTAATCTGTAAGTAATTTTATGCACTTTTACAGATTTTATAAGAATCTTACAACAGAACACTTACATATCTTCCTTTTCTTTTGAACTATTATTATAATATATTATAGGCTCTTATTACTTTTATTATTAACTTTTTGTGTGAAGGTTCAGGGTTAAAAAAATGCCTCTAATCAGACAGCCAATAGTTAAATCCTGGCTCTATTATTTACTCACTATGAGACCTTAGATAGATCATTTTACCTGTCTGTGCCTCAGTAGCATTGTCTACCTATTCTGGGATGTTCAGGTGTGATGTAAGGAATACAAGAAATAAGGCATGCTGTGCAAGGCCCACCATAACTAGCACCAGTGGAGCTGGAGGACATAGCCTCCCTTGGGGCCAAACACAAAAAGGCTCTCAAAGCTGCAAGTAAGCAGTCCTAGGTCTGAGCACACCCTGCTGCTTGGTCTGATCTGACTCTCTGTGACACCAGGAGACATCAGCAGATGCCAAAATGAATCTTAGAGCCAAACAGAGGGAGCCCAGAGGCATGGCTGATTTTTTTTTTTCCCCCAAGAAAGAAATTAAATTAAAATTCAATTCTACTTAATGTGAACTTCCTGAATTACTAGGACCAAGTTACTTGGAAACATGCTTCTGCAAATCCCAGATGTTGAACTTAGGGGCTTCTGTCTGTAGACACCAAGAAGGATGCCTGCTGGAGAACAGAGGTTATGGGCTTACCTGACTTACCTGCCACCTGGCACTGCTGGCTACCCCTTTCCCGGAGCTGTTAGATTTCTTCTGGAAAAATGGGCTGGTGCACTGTGAGACAGTAAGTTCTAAGGACAGATAGACCCAGTTGTGAATCATGGCTTCTTATTCACTAACCATGATCCTGGGGAAGTTACTTAGCCCTACTAACCCTCAGTTTCCTGATATGAAAAGTGGGCGAAAAAAGAAACTTGTTTTGAGCAATTAAACAAGAAGGTATTTTAGCTGGGGATAATAGTGGGATAACATTCTGAACCGTTTACCTAATATCTTCCCTTCTCTTTGATTTTATCCCTCAGATCATCTTTCTCTTGTCAGTCAGGTCCAGGGCAGAAATAAAGCAGTAGAAAGCAGGCAGAGGAGTCTTTTTCTGACTTAGAGTCCTAGAAACCTAGGCCTGGCTGGGGGGTGGGGGGGGGGCGTGCAACTCAAAATACCACTGGAGAGAGAACGGGGGACTGAAGAGAGCAAGGTGTGCTGCCAGGGCAGCGAGGGGCTTGGGAAGGGGCACCACAGTGTGGCACCCCCCAGGGACCCTGAGAAGCGGGCCTTGTTTCCAACCACCCAGTGGTTTTTTGGGATCTATCAACAGCAGGAACAGGGAGAAGGAGACTGAGCCCCATGGCCTGGGCCAGGACTGGAGGAATCCTGGCTGGCCTTGGGCTAACTCAGGATGTCCAGGAGGAGCAGGACACTAGAATGGTCCTGCACCCCTGGAAATTCAGAGTGCCAAGCAGGGAGGAGCTTGTGGACAGAAAGGAAGTCAGCCCAAATGGACAAACCTCCAGGGACCAGACTGGGGGTACAGCGTATTAGCAGGGGGTGCCAGCAGCAGATGGAGGGTGGGATGTGAATGTTTCTCTCTGCCTTCTTCCCTCTGCACCGCCATTTCTTGAATGTGTGGAAGTTAGATGAGCGTGAAAGTGAAAGTGAGGTCGCTCAGTCGTGTCCAACTCTTTGTGACCCCACAGACTGACTAGAGCCTACCAGGCTCCTCCGTCCATGGGATTTTCCAGGCAAGAATACTGGAGTGGGTTGCCATTTCCTTCTCCAGGGGATCTTCCTGACCCAGGGATTGAACCCTGGTCTCCCGCATTTCAGGCAGACGCTTTATCATCTGAGCCACCAGGGAAGAGCATATAATTCCTCAATGTGAGTTGACTGCAATATAGCACAATCATGGCCCATACCCGAGGCCCCAGGTTTGCACAGTGATTTAAACCAGCCAGAACTCCTGCCTCATGGCTGCACTTAACCTCCCAACAGTTCACGGGCACCCTGGCCCCAGCTATCAAGGACGAGTTCCTGCAAATCAGTCCTTTTCTGCACTCAGGATCCCCCTAAGACCTACAGAAAGGAGTCATCATCTTTTAAAAACAGTGATGCTGGACTTCCCTGGTGAAGTAATGGAGGAATTCGCCTGCCAATGAAAGGGACACAAGTTGGATCCCTGGTCCAGAAAGATTCCACAGGCCACAGAACAACTAAGCCCATGCCCTGTTAACTACTGAAGCTTGTGCTCCCTGGAACCTATGTTCCACAACAAGAGAAGCTACCGCACTGAGAAGACCTTGCACTGCAAAAAGCTTCTGCTCAAACCAACTAGAGAAAGACCAAGCAAAGCAACAGAGACCCAGGGCAACCGAAAAATAAATACATAAAATTATGCTTAAAAAATGAAACAGTGATACTCATGCCCCAAGCACATATGGAGCCTCTGCTATGTATCAGGACCTGGGGAAGTGGACAGGCAGAGAGAGACCCTACCCACAGGGCTAACAGTCCACAGTCAGCAGATAAACATTACTGCTACTTCTAATAATCAGCTAAAGGCAGGAGTAACTATACCATCACTGGTTTCCAGTGAGTGAGCAGGACTGAATGAGGAACATAAAGAAAATTGTTTCCTCTGTGGGAACTTGGTGCCATCTGCTAGCTCAGGGCTTACTCAAGAGGTCTGCTTCTCCCCATGCCTTTTGTGATTGTTTAATAACCAATTAACCAATCAATCAATAAGTCCACTCATAGCTGTTCACTGTGCATGGTCTGGGTGCCCAGGGGCCCTCTGGCCAAAGAGATCCCTTAGGGAGATGCAGACAGGAGGCCTGCTCCGAACACCAGTAAGAGGTGCGGGCAAAACCAACTGGCAAACGCTAAAGGGCTGCGATCAGGCACAGTCGTTTCTACCATCATGACTGTTGCTGCTGCTGTGGCTGCTGTTGTTAGCATCATTAGTAATCAAAGTCACTTCTGCTCTGGAGGAGGCTGCCTTCTGACTACAGAGCAGGAACCCCAGGCACGCAGGGATCGGGGATTAGGTGAGTTCCCCAACGTGGGTGCCTGAGTGGGACGAGTGAGCACAGTGCGGGGCCGCAGGGCCTGCCTTCTAGGATTTCTTGGTGTCCTCACGACATTCACCACATCGCTGCCCATCTTTTCCACTGATCACTAATATGCTGATTATATCCACTTACCCCTTTTACATAAGTGAGTTTTTGAAAGAAATTTTCTACAATTATCATAAATGGGAGACATATATCATTTGGCATAAATAGGAGATAATAGTGAAAAAATTACAAGGACATTAGCAGTGTTTTGGGCTTCCCTGGTGGCTCGGTGGTAAAGAATACACCTGCCAGTGCAGGAGACCTGGGTTTGATCCCTGGGTCCGGAAGATCCCCTGGAGAAGGAAATGGCAACCCACTCCAGCACTATTGTCTGGGAAATCCCATGGACAGAGGAGCCTGGTGGGCTACAGTCCATGGGGTCGCAAAGAGTCAGACACGACTGAAGCGACTAAACAGCAACAAAGCAGTAGGGATATATCATGGTGAGGTCCACTGCCCTGCCGCAGCTCCAGCCCAAGGGAGGCCTTAGGTGACAGGGAGTCCCAGGACTGAATGAAGAACATGAAGGAAATGATGTTTCCTTCCTGGAAACTTGGTGCCATCTGCTAGTCCAGGTCTCAGCCTCACCCCCCTGGCCTGCCCTCACTCCAGCTGTGAGCAGGTTGATCTAATGTCCTCATCCTGGCCACACCGCCTATCTGGCAGGCCTGGGGGCAACTCAACACACCTCCCGACTGGACTTGTTTCCCTCCTTCATTGCGTACATCCCCTGGTCCCCTATCCCTGCTCCCTGGGATCACTGCCCAGGTACACCACCTGCATACAAGCCCTGTTGCCAGGTTCTGACTTCAGGAAAGCCCAAGATAAAACATGGTATCTCTGTGGCACCTAACGTCACCTTGTGCGCCTGCAAAGGCATGAATCCTGCAACTCTGGCTCCATCACCTGTTAGCTGTGAAATCTTGAGCCGACCAATGAGCATTTCCAAAGATGTTTCTGTGCCTACTTTGCAGGATTGGTAAGAGGATTAAATGATACCATTGTACACAGTCACTAACCGAAGGAAAAAGCACTGGTAGCTATTGGTTTGGATACAAGGAGTCACCCAGGTGCTTGGAGACTGGCCTTTCTTTGTCCCAAAGGCAGTGATGGGGTGTGCAGGGGTGAGAGTCTTTGAGCCCTGAGCAGGCGCCCACTTGGTGTGTTAAGGGTGCCAGTCAGCTGTCTGTACTGCTGGAAATGTAGGACTGGTCTGTCTCTGTGTGGAAGGTCCAGCCCCAGGACGTCTTTATCCAGCTGACTTCTCTGATGAATGCTCCGTGGGGACCCCTGCCTGGCTGCCCCTAAAACCACTAGAGATGATGGCTCCTAACTTTTCCCACACAGGGTCCAGCTGCTCTGGCATGAGCATTCCCACGTCTTTCCCTGCTTCATCAGTATCACCCCATCCTGACCTCTTCTCCTCTCTGCAGCCCCTCCGTGTACCTCCAGCTTGTGGTCCAGCCTTCTGTCTTTAGACGCAACTCCCATCCTCCGCTCCTCCTAGCAAACTCTTCCTCTTCCTTCATGAGCCAGCTTAAACCTCATGTCCACAAAGCTTCCCCTGATGCCCTGTGGGAGGTATATCTTCTGAGAGACCTTACCCCTGTGCATTGCACTGCAGGCCTGGGCAGGTGGCTGTGTGTATGGATACCTCTCTAGTTCCCTGGCTTGCTGCCCTTCTCTGTCCTGAGTGGGGAGGGGATTGGAAGAACCTGGAGTTTTCCTTCAGATGGATGAGGCTCATCTCTAGATGCACTAGGGTGGTCATTGTTTTCAATTGAACCAGACTCATTCCTGCCCCCAGGACCTTTGCACTTGCTAATTATCCTCCTGGGAATGCCATCCATAGGGTCCTCATGCTTCTCTTGTCATTCAAGTCTCAGCTCATAGTCCCATCTTTAGAGAACTTCCCTGACCACCTATTCTAATAATGCTACTCTCACCCCATCTGAAATTATTTGATGCATTATATTCTTAACACTCTGTCCCCTGCCCCCACTCCAGAATAAAAGCTTCATGAGAACAAGGACCTTCCCCATTCCAGACTCCCAGGTGCTACAGCAGAGCTTGGCTCCTAGGAGATGCCTGTATGTAGCTGTTGAATCAATTAATGAATCAATCAATGAGAAAATGAATCAGTGGGCTCACTCACCAACCAACAGCCTCAGGACAGAGTAGGGCAGGGGAGGACAGGGCAGGTTCCTGTAATAGATGCGGCACCAGAATCAAAGAGGGGCAGCCTGGAGCTGGTGATACTGGTATGCACGCCATGGGCTACTTCCCTGATACTCCATTCCCACCCGCACCCACCAGAGTGAGGCCCACTGGAAGAGGTGTCTCCTCCCCTTCGCTGCCATCACTCCCATCAGGGTGCTGCTGGCTTTCCTCCTGAGCCATAATTCAGCCCTTTGCTCCTCCAGTCACTCACCATATCACGGAGCACAGGGCTTGGCACAATTTCATGGTCTAGATTTCTGCATGTATAGCCAAACCCTGAGAGGGTCAGGAAGAAAACAGGTCAGTTTACTGTTTCCTATTTTTTTCTATCTTCTTTCTCCAAGACCTGGGGCTAGGATGCTTCTGGAAAAACAATAAGGTATTATAGGTGGACCTCATGACAAAATCGACTTGGCAGGAAAATACTAAGTGACCTAAGATGACATTTTCAGACCGATTATTTTAAACAGTAATGCATTCAAAGATTGATAAAAACCCTAGTGTGCCTTTGAGAGATTAAAAAAAAAAATACATGGTGACTAGATAACTATTTCTTCCTTATTCCAAACCCAAAGCTTCTAATTTGGAGGTTATTGGCCTTGGAATGGAAACTGACCCCCTGCCCATGCTGAAATCCATCAAAGGTCCACTCTTTTTACTGCTGCTCAGGGATACTGTTGTTCAGTTGCTAAGTTGGGTCCAAATCTTTGCAACTCCATGGACTGTAGCCCAGCAGGTCCTCTGTCCATGGGATATCCTAGGCAAGAATACTGGCTGCTGCTGCTAAGTCGCTTCAGTTGTGTCCTACTCTGTGCAACCCCACAGACGGCAGAATACTGGAGTGGGTGCCATTCCCTTCTCCAGAAGATCTTCCCAACCTAGGGATCGAACCCATGTCTCCTGCACTGGTGCGTTGGCAGGTGAGTCCTTTACCACTGAGACACCAGGGTTTACCAGGATACTGTATAGTACTTTCTAAAGTTCTCCACAGTTTGCAACAAGCTCCCTTCTGAGTCAGGGGGACTAAGTTGAGGGGGAGCGTGTAATTCAGGTACACGTGGTGGGCAGTTACATCACAGGCCACAGCAGGGCCTGGCTCTGGCATTCTGCTTTTCCATTATGCTGACATTTAACAATATAGAATTCTCCCCCCACCCGCCTGCCTTTTTTTTTTTTTTTTTTAACAACAGAATCCTATGCTTATGTTAAAAAGTTAGCATGCTGTGCTTAGTCGCTCAGTCGTGTCCAAGTCTCTGCGCCCCCATGGACTGTAGCCCACCAGGCTCCTCTGTTCACTGAATTCTCCAAGCAAGAATACTGAAGTGGATAACCATTCCATTCTCCAGGGGATCGTCCTAATCCAGGGATCAAACCTGGGTCTCCCACATTACAGGTAGATTCTTTACCATCTGAGCCACCAGGGGTGCCAATACCAAGATAAAACCACAATTCAAAAAGATACATGTACGGTAATGTTCACTGTAGCACTATTTACAATAGCCAAAAAGAAGGGACGTGTGTATATTGATGGCTTACTTTGCTGTACAGCAGAAAATAACACATAGTAAAGCAACTGTAATAATTTTTTTTCAAGTTAGGAGGTGGGGTCACACTGGACCTGTTGTTCTCCCAAGGTAGCTGAGCAATGCTGTTCCCCAGGTGCCCCCTCCTTCAACCCCCGCCTGGCCTGCTTAACCAAGAGTTGTCTGAGTTGTCTGAGTCTGTGACTGTGGTTCACACCAACCACGCTTCCTCAACTTTCTCCCAGAAACACTCACTTCCCCTTCACAGTCTAGCCACTTTGGGCCAAGGTCAACTTTCTTGCAACAGCACATCTATTCAAAGGCTCATATTTTATCTTTTAAAAAATCGTGCATTTTCCATCTTACTATATAGTATGTCTCTCTGTGTTTTAAGTAAACTTTTGCTTTTCTTCTTGAGATATGGGCTCAATCAATCCCTCCAGGAAGATACACAGAGCTGTCCTGAGGCTCTGTGTGTCCTGAAAATTTTCCCAAGTGGGCTCTCTAGCTTGAGAAATGCAGGAATTGCTCAATCTCATTGCTCTTCAGATCTTTTGCTTCTTTTCCAAACCTTCCAAGTTATTCACTCAAGACCACTTTTCATAATCAGAAATTAAATGCTCTCCTTTGAAATACTGTTAATTTTGGTGTGTTGATTTGGCCCTGGTGGGGCACAAGACCCTGTGAGCTTGCCCACAGCATTTTTGCAGGAAGGGGCCATGCCTCCTGGCCCATGACAGGAGCTCCAGGCACCCCCACACTCAGGTTGTACAGCACTGCCCTCGGAAACTTTCGCGGGTGATGGCTTATGAAGGGTTCCGGAGAGTTCAGGAGCAATCGATACCGTGCATTATAGGAGAGCGTGAGCTAACAAAGGTGCCAGTGGGTCACGTATCTTTAAACCGATTCTTGGGGACTTTAATTGTCGGGATGTTCGGGAGAAGAATATGACCTTACGGGGGCATTTTCCAGAATAGAATAGTCCATATATTAAAAGGCAGCAAATGATTCATAACTGGTTGGCGGCTGGGCCTATGGGCCCATGTTTCCCATGTGGATTTTTTTCTCTGCATTGCAAACTCTTACATTAAATTGTGATAAATGAAGAGTGGGGGCTACTCATACAAATCAATGACTCTAGTGTGTGTGTCATTAGCCTGAGAGATGCAGGCAGCGGTCAGTCCCATAAATCATGTGATGATCTGCTGTCTGCAACACGATGCGAGCAAGCAGGCGCATTAGGGAGGTTAAGGAATGAAATTAATCTGTGCATTTTCCTCTCCCCCTTCCGCCTTCCCCATCACCTGGTCATACGGAAAGAATTAAAATCACATGATCCGAACTAAACCAGCTCCAGAACAGTAAATTGGTTAAGTTTGACTTCACCTTTCAACTTCGAGTTAATTATGTATTAGAGGATTAATTTATTCACAGACACTGGGAAGGCAAATGGAGACCAAGGGGAGCCCACCAGGGCCTCTCCTCCAGGTGCCAAGGTTATTAATCGCTCTGGCTGTGCCAAGGGCCCTACCTGGGCGGACGATGGGGTGGGGCTGTAGGAGTGGTCTTGCCCACATTTGTGTCTGTCCTGTTCGGGGGCTGCAACTGCAGAGTCCCCCAGCCCACCAGGAACACTGATGCTTGTCTGGATTTCAGAGGAGGCCCCAGCTTTGGATACACAGGGCTGCCTGGGATGCCTGAGTGCTGGAGCATCCCAGATGCCTGGTCTGGGAGAAGCCTTTACACAAGGCGTGGAGTAAGATCCTACCCCGATGGAAACACGTGCTTCTCCGAGAGCCACTGGCCTTGGCACGAACACCTCCCATGAGCAGAAGCCCCCCCACCTGCAAAGCTGCCCATTTCACATTGCAAAAGCCTGATGTGGACCATGCCAAGGGTTGTCCCCCCACCTTACCACATGCTCTTCAGACAGCTGAGGACAGCGGCTGTTTTCTCCCCAGAAGTCCTCCATGCCTCTCTCCCATGGCATCATTTCCGGGTCCCTCAGCCTTGCAGTTTCCTTCTGCTGTGCAGTGTCAGCCAGGTTGGAGCAGCTGTGGACAGAGCAGCTGTAGGTGGAGTAGGGCTCCTGGAAATGAGGCCTGGGATGGAGAGCAGGGTGGCCAGCTCCTTTCTCAAGTGCAGCTGCCTGGTGACAGCCCTGGAGCAGGACAGGAGGTACGGCTTCTGTCGGCATGAGGGTCATGTCTGATCACACACACAGCCAGCCTCTCCAAAGAGTCCTGCATTGAGCCACGTGAGAGGAATTCTTACGAACATTTTTATCTGTTTGGAGTTAAAAGATGAGGATGCTGAATGGATTTGACAATGACCTCTTGCTTATAAATACTCACAAAGCCTGGCGTGGAAGGTAGCAATATGTTTTGTGTGTGCACAGTACTTCACAGCTTCATGAATGCTTTCCCATGCTTGTGGGATGTTGTTTAATCTTCCCAACTGCCTAGGAGTGGGGGCTAGGGACACTGATTCAACTCCTAAGGAAACTGAGACTCAACTTGGAGAAGTCTGAAGACTTGCCCGAGCTCCAGTGGCTGGGAAATGGCTCAGCTTCCAGACCAGCTGGTTGCTCAAGACAAGAAGGATGGGGCTGTTTAGGGGTTCTCTTGGGGCTTGTCATGATCAAAACCACAGATGAAAGGTTCATCTGAATTCTAGTCTCCTTCCCCATCTCCAGAGGCCAAGTGCAACCCCCAGACCTATGCACTGTATTCCAAACACAATTAACAAAAATAGGTTGAGCAAATATCTGAAAATTAAGAAGTTTCATATATAGAAGGGATTGCAGTTTCCTCTTGAAACCTGGGAGGTGGTGGTAGTTTAGTTCTTATGTCGTGTCCAAATCTTTTGTGACCCCATGGACTGTAGCTCACCAGGTTCCTTGATCATGAGCTTTCTCAGGCAGGAAAACTGGAGCGAGTTGCCATTTCCTACTCCAGGGGATCTTCCCAACCCAGGAATCAAACTCTCATCTCCTTCATTGCAGGTGGATTCTTCATTGATGAGCCGATCTGGGAGAAACCTCTTGAAATCTGGTCAGAGGGTGCCATCCCATCATGGTGGTGTTGGATAGAGACAGATAGTGGCTTCGGCTCAGAGGGGCAGGAGCTCCCAGAGGCCAGTAGGCTCCATGGAGACAGTGACCCAAGTGATGTCTCATCCTACTGCTCAGTGATCTGATGACCTTCCACTGACCTTCCCAGGTTGGCCGCTGACCATGCTGGTCTCTTCCCAGGGCCCAGTCCTGCTGCTCCTTCTTCCTTCCAGGGATACGCTCATCACTGTCACACACGCCCACCATCCTTTCCCTGCCTAGCACCTTCTTGGCCTTCAAGCCCAGCTCAAGCTGGTTCACTAACCCCTTGGTCAGCCTGCTTTGGCCTCCTCTTTCTTAAGCTCAGCAGGACTTCTCAGTTGACACAGGGAACATATCAGAGCCAGAGGGGCCCAGGGGGATATTTGAATGCACCCTTTCTATTGACATGAAATGCAGTCAAGGCCACCCAGGGCCCTGGCCTGGCCATGTCACCAATTCACACCTTCCCCTGATCCATGAAGCCTTTTGATTACACAGTTACCTGAGTTCACTCCTTGATTGCCCTTCGTTTTTCATTCTTTTTGGGAAACATAAAAAGGTACAGAGCATAGCCAAAGGCCTACTTTCACAGAATCCAGGTTCATCAAATATTAACATTTGCCATATCTGTTGCAGATACTGCAAAATAACGACAATCCTGAGCCCAGTCCTGGGGGGAGGCCTGCGTGGTACATTTCAGGCCCCCGTACCACCCCGATCTCATTCCTTTCTCTCTCTCTCTCTCCTGAGGTAGCGTCTTTGCTTTGCATCCTTCTTATTTCTGTATATGTGTGTATACACATGCTCACGCACCCAACACAGGGCACACGTGTGCACCCATATGCGTGTATACACACGCTTAAATTTTATTCACTGTGTGGTTATGTGCAAATATCTAAGTCCACATAAATCTTCTTTGCTTTTTTTCCAACATCGTGGCATTTTTGAGGTCCGAGCACCAACACTTGGGAATCCGCTTAGCCATTGCATGAGGGATTCTGTGAGGGATGTACCCTCTTGTCTTCCTGCTCAACTTTGGATTCACATGTACATTGTGGCTGATTTCTCACCAAGGGTGAAGCTCTGGCAGCCATGTGTATCTCTTCTGGGGCTCATTAATGAGGCTTGTTCTAGAGTTTCATCTGTTGTCTGGCACATCCTGAGTCTCTCTCCCTAGGGTGACTGAGGCCTGTGGGGGCCTGCAAGGCCAGTGTGAGAAGGTGCCCGGCTCAGCCCCCAGCCAGCACCTGGCATTTTTCTTGGAATGTGCTCATATTTCCTTCAGTTCCCCATGGAGGCTGGCACAGGCTGGGCACGCCGTGTGCCCCTAGCAGGTAAGGTCTGCATACATAAGCCGCAGGGAGCCCCAGCCCTCGGCCTGCTCCTCCTAGGCCCATTAAACCTCTCACTTTGTATTTCCTAATTCCTTTAAGAAATCCCAAACCTGTCTCCTTGGATAGAAATAAAATAAATGTAATATCTATTGCTATCGCTTAAACACAAATTACAGCATTTTTTATTAAATACTCTGTTGTCAAATGCTTGACATTCTTCATAACAGATAAAAAAGCAACTAAAACTAGTTATTTTCTGTTACCTTAGAGGCTTGCAACAAAGTGTGTAGTGTATTTACTTGTTATGTTCTGCTTGTCGCATTTCATTATAAGTACGTGAATTATTTTCCCTGTTAAATTAAAATGCAGTCTCCCCTCCCCCAGCTACCCTTGGGCTTTTATCAAAGGTGAAGGTCTGGCGATGTGGGAGCTGGGGAAAGCCGCCTGGAGATCGGGGGAGAGCTGACGTTTGAGAAGGTCATTCCCGTCCCCTGTGCTTGGAGCTGGGAGCCAGGAACACTCCCCCCAGCCCCAGTGAGCCCTGGCTGTGGGCAGAGGCCACCAGTGTCACCACTCTGGCCTAATGTTCACCGAAGCCCATTTCTGCACATTCTCTCTTCATAGCAGCCATGTAAGCCAGGCAGGCCGGGGCCACTGTGCCCGTCTCACAGAGAAGAAAATGGCCCTGAGAGAAGGGGCTTTCAAGTGGAGGTCAAGTTCAGGCTGGAGCCCTGCCTCCTCCCTCTCTCCCGCCACTGCCCCTCTCTCACATGGGCTGAGGACTGCTGTGCACCTGGAACTTGGCTAAGGGTTCCACAGGCAATGCATTGTTCAATCCCAAAGCTGTTCTTTGAGGTGGTAGTGTTATGATCCCTCTTGCAGCTTTTTATGACCCTGTGGTTCACAGAGGACAGAGAACTCGTCCGTGGTCATGTAGCCGGTAAGTGCAAGGCCAGGGTTCCAGCCAGGTCTGTCTAACTTCAGAGCAGGATTCAGGAACAGTGTGGGGAGACAGCTATTAATAACTCTCAGGTCTCACATTTCCCCTTTAGAATTTGGTAAAATCTATGGAGTGTGCGTTTCTTATACAAACAACATTTTATATATGATTTTATGGATTTCCCAGATTCTCTGCTGGCCATCTCTGTAGGGCCCACACAGGGCTCTGTGCATCAGGTCAGAAAGAGCTCTCCTGAGAGGTTGGGAGTGTCCCCGATTGTCATTCACCCAGCCCTGGTTGAAACAAACAGAAATGAATGCTACCAGACATGGCACCTGCCCACTCTGTTCCTGCCCTCCTTCCTGAATTCCTGAACTCCAGCCGAGTGCCACCAGAATTTGAAATGGGCCCAAGTGGAGCTCGAGGGAGTGGAGCACTGTCTCACAGTGCTGGGACAGGACCTGGTCTTCCCTGCATCTGAGAGGGCAGGGAGAGTGAAGGATGGCTGGAACACCTATCAGTGTCTCCCTACATGCTCGCCTAGGGTGCACTTCTTGAGAAGAAGAGTTAAAGCCTTCAGGTCTCCTGCAAGCCTCTGACAACGTATCTCCAGGAACCCAGACAGGTGCCAAGCCTGGCTGAAATCCAGGGAAGCTCAGTTTACTCACCTCTAAACTGCGAAGATCCTTCCCCGGGTTCAAAGGTACAGCTCTCTGACTCTGTCATCACTAAGGACATCATGCGTGTCTATTTCTCCTCTCCCTGCATGTTCACTTGTGGGTCCCTGGTTTGACCTGTTCTTGCTGTTTAATTTTACAGAGAACATTCTCAGGATTCCTGCTATCTCGATGTGTCTTTCAGCACCGGCCACTCCATCATCTGAAAGCTTTGTGGCAACGCAGCACCTTTCATCTGAGGCTGCTTCCCAGAGCTGTGCTGATAACACTCGGCTTGGCTGTTCAGGGAGAAAGGAAGCTGATAAGGCCAAGAGAACATCAGAAAGTTATGCCTCCTAAATGCAACCGCCAAATCAAAGTGCTTGGAAACGTTTACAGGTACCCATGGAGGGGAGATAAAAGAAAAACTACCTGTGAAGTTTTTCAATGCAAAAGAGGAAGTCAGATGAGAAGAATGCAGGCTTCATGCATGGGAGACACTGGGCTCCCCAAATTGCCACCAAGGCCATCGTGATGGAAGCATCTTCTCATGGGTCGGTGGTCAGGAGTAGGTGTGAATGGAAAAGATGAGGCCAAGGAAAGGGGCCAGGCTTTGGGGTAAGCAGACTATAAATCTGACATCTGCCTTGCCCCTTTGGATACACTTTAGCTTAGGTTTCATTTGTCTGTTTCCTTTGGAGTCTTTCCTCATTGCTATTCTTCAAATACCCTACAGCCTTTGCTGTTTAGTCGCTAAGTCACGTCTGACTCTTTGCAACCCCATGGACTGTAGCCCATCAGACGCCTCTGCCCATGGGATTTCCCAGGCAAGAATCCTGGAGCGGGATGCCATTTCCTTCTCCAGGGGGTCTTCCCTACCCAAGGGTCAAACCTGCGTCTCCTGCATCGGCAGGCAGATTCCTTACCACTGAGCCACCTACGGTCTTAGAGTGCTAATTAAAAATCCGCCAGAAATGAAATTATCAGGACCAGTCATGGCACAAGAGAGATGAAGTAGTAGGAAGGGAGGAGAAGGATTGGCAAAGGTAGGTAGAAGAACACGGGTAGAAGCAGAGATGGGGATGGAGGGTGGGAGGAAGGCAGCGGTCCAGGAAACAAGGTATCCTTCAAAGCCCCAGAGCACATGGGGAGAATTTTGGAACCACCACAGACAGGCAGTGTGTCCCATGACGGAAAGCAGGATGGAGCCCTGAGCAAATTTCTGGATTATTCAAGGGCCAGATCACAAGCCCTGGAATCCCATATCATACCCTCTTCCTCATTCTCACCAATCGTACTGCTAGATTTTCAGCCTGATAAGGCATTATGGTTGTTCTCAGAGCCAGCATCCCCACAGTATTTTTCTGGCCAAGTGTCTTTGCTGTCCTCCTAGGCATCTCCTGACTTTTCCGTTTCAAGCCCAGGCCTGTTTCCCCTGTATCAGCCCTCAGTTGGAGTTATCTTGAGGCCCACTCCGACTACAGCTGGTTGGCTGCTCCTTGCAGCATCCTGGGGGAGCTCATGGTCAAGTTCATGGTCTCCTTCTCATACAATAGATCCTGTTCTGCTGGCCGGGTCTCCCGCACAGGAGACGAGACCCCTCGCCCTGGAGCTTCTTCTCTCTCTTCTCCCTGAGCTCAGTCCTCAGTGGAGTGTGACACTTTCTTGGAGAACATCTTGATGTAGATGAAGGATGCTCCGTGAATCAATAAATCATAAGTCTGTTGGACAGCACTCAGGTAGGTAAATGCGTGTGTGTGTTCTTCACTCAGTGAACCCTCCTAAAAAAGATAATACACTCAGTATCTCACCCTGCTGACATATTTCAACTCAATTGATAATGGACCAGGATTGAGCACAGCTTAGAGAGTGAATTACCTTTTAGCTATCCCTTCAAGTTTAGGGTTGCAGTCACCAACAAAATCAATGTCGAAGGATTCTTGTTGTCTCAGGCAATACCTACAGTGACTCCTAATGAAATAAACCATTGAAGCCTTTTAATCAGAGCACCTGCCTGAAAGGAGGAAGCCATCCGGGAGGAGGCTGGGGCTCTAGGGACCTGTTTTCCCCTCACCGGTCAACGCATGAGTGATTCTTTAATTGTAGTAATGATGCGCTTACCCTGGACCCAGACGCTCGGGCAGCAGGAGGCAGCAATTCTCTGGGGTGCAGAGCTGGCATGACCTCAGCTGGGGCTACACAGGTCCCCGAGCAGGGCTGTATCACCAGGGTCCATGGCTGCCCCTCCCGGGTAGGGGCCTGTTTTACTCCCAGGCTTGTGATAAATCTCAATGGAAAGAAAGCCCTGCAATAAAGGAGGCCCCGCTCTGTATATCAGGGTCCCAGAGTCAGTGCTGAGAAAATAAGAAGTCACTGCTAATGGGCTCCTGCCCCAACTGCTGCTGCCATGGCCCCTGCCTGCTTCCCTCTAAAAAGTCAGCGATCACCTTAAATAAATTCAAATATTAGGAAGCTCAAGGAAATTCAGAAACAGTCAATGTGGATGGAGAAGATTTCTGAAAAGGCTTGCTTCTGTGGCCACTTGGCCAGCCCAGGACATGTTTGTGCCTTATCCATTCCTCCTTTTCCAGGGCGTATTCCCTTAGTTTCCTTGGAAATCTATCTTCTCTTACTCCTGTGTAAGAGGATAAGTGTATCTTCTCTTACTTCCTGACTCTGGGATCGAACCCAGGTCTCCTGCATTGCAGGCAGATTCTGTACTGACTGAGCCACCAGGAAGCCCCCTCCACTGAGTTTAGTTCAGTTCAGTTCAGTCGCTCAGTCATGTCCGACTCTTTGCGACCCCATGAATAGCAGCACTCCAGGCCTCCCTGTCCATCACCAACTCCCGGAGTTCACTCAGACTCACGTCCATCGAGTCAGTGATGCCATCCAGCCATCTCGTCCTCTGTCGTCCCCTTCTCCTCCTGCCCCCAATCTCTCCCAGCATCAGGGTCTTTTCCAATGAGTCAACTCTTCGCATGAGGTGAAGTACCCAAATCTAAATTTTACTGAATCTTTAAGCAAGCCCCAGGAATGATGGGGCTTCCCTGGCACTAGTGGTAAAGAACCCACCTGCCAATGCAGGAGACATAAGAGATGCGGGTTCAGTCCCTGGGTCAGGAAGATGCCGTGAAGGAGGGCGTGGGAAACCACGCCACTGTTCTTGCCTGGAGAAGCCTATGGACAGAGGACCCTGGTGGGCTTGGTCCATAGGGTCACAAAGAGTCAGACGCCACTGAAGCGACCTAGCCTGCGTGCATACGCACCAGAAATGAGTGAGGGGCACAGATGCGAAAAGAACTGCTTTTCTTTGAAGGCAATATAAAAAGAGAGTCACCAACATAGCTGGTCATACTCAGAGGTCCATGGTCCTCTGAAGTCCCATTTTCCCTTTTGTTTCTTTTTAGATTTCATTTAAAAGTAATTTTTTAAATTGGGGTATAGCTGACTAACAATGTTGTGATAGTTTCAGTTGAACAGCAATGGGACTCAGTCATACATATGCATGTATCCATTCTCCGCCTAACCCTGTTCCCATCCAGGCTGGAATATAACACTGGGCAGCATTCCATTTTTCTCATGGATCATAATGGTGGAGACAAAGAGTTTCTACTATGGGTAGCTTTGCTGGAGCCCTGGCCCTAGAATGGCCAAGCATAAGTCCCCCAGCAGCCTGGAACCCCTAGTTCTTCCTGCGAGAGACTCTTCAGGTTCCCAGAGAACATCTTGTCTTCTGGATAGCCGGACCAACGGAGATGCCAAATGAGACAGCCAGACCAGACAGTAGGAGCGAGAGTCCAGCCAATAATGTCTGAATTCTCCCTTCCCTGGTTCTGTGCGGAGGTCACCTTGATGTCTAAGTATCCAGACCCTGCAACCCCCCACCCCAGGGCCTCTCTCCTGGGGCCAACGCCAACGGGAACATTTAGTGTAACAGAGGCACAGTCAGAACCCACATGCCTCCTGCACGACTCCCGAGCAGAGATGCTGGTGGGGCGCCCACCGCCCTTTGTCTACCGTGGTGATGAATGGTTGTTGACACGACTAAACAAAGGTATTATTAGTAGATTACATCTGAGAGGCTGGACTCGTGCAGAAAGAGGCCAACAAGAGCCCTGGGCCTCACTCGACTCCCAATTACTCCACAAAAGCCTAAACCACCAGGTCAGGGATAAAAGTGAATAAATGTTTCTAAATTCTTATCTTAAACACACTTAAGCTTAAAGCTATTTAACTGGGGCTTTAAAAGCATGTGAGCCTTGTGGAGCCCAGCTACCTGCCTCATTCTCTCGCTCTTATTTTTGCTTTTATCCTTTTAGTCTTGAAGAAGCCTAATTAGAAGCTTGAACAGGGCTCTCTCTCCCTGCCCTTAAATCAGTAATTGGCTTCAGTGCAGAGACTGTCAGGAAATTAACACATCACAACATGACAGCTGTTAATTTTTTCTCCTTATTTGTCATATGAATCACTGCTGATTTGCCGGAGTGCATAACAAATTAGTGGGCTGTAATCAGCGGTCTCTCTTCTGTGAGCTGTACCTTCTCTTTTTTTTTTTTCCCTTTTTTTCCCCCCTCTCTCTCTTCTTCCCTCTCCCCCTAAAGTCCATTACTTCACTGCCTCAGCTGAGACGACGGTTCCTAGGTGTGTCATTGTCAATAAATCAGAATAAGCAGATGCTAAAAGCGCAAGAAGCTCTTTAAACTTTGATGAAGGCTTTTAGTTACATTTTTAAACTTACACTCATAACTGGAATCTTTTTTTATATGTATATTGTCACTCCCTGGTAGTGATAGACTTTCAGGTTTCCAGTCATTTCCTCATCAAACGTGCCAGGGAAGGTGGAATTCCAAGTGGCATTACTGCAAGTTCTGGCTGACAGAGACGGGGGGCGGCGAGCTGTCAGGGAGGGTGGGGGCTGAAGGTCTCAGAGAGCCCCACAGGGTCTGACCAGACCTCTCTGAGTCAAGGACTGAGGGAGGAGGGAGAAAAACTGGAGGAATGGGAGGTGGACAGCTAGGGCAGGAGGAAGATAAGAGAGATTCTGGGACTTCTTCACCCTCTAGCCTTCTAACTTGCCTCGTGGTCCACTAGGCATCAGCCACCTGAGGAGCATTTGCGTCTTCATTAAATGTCTCTGTAGCGGCCACTGGGACCACCGAGCAGAGTCATGGGCTCTGGGACTTTATTCTACACTCAGCACCTTTGGTGGTCTCACATCTAATATTTATGACTTTTCTCTTAAAGGTCATAAGGGGGGGGGGCAGAAAAGGTAAGACCTGAAAGGTGGCTATAATATGTGATTCTGCTCTAGACACTGAAATCTGGCCAACAAATCTGTGTTCTTTGCACCCACACTGTAGAAGTGGGAGGTAGAGGAGCTTCTTTCTTCTTGCGTGCTCATTCAGTCGTATCAACTCTCTGTGACCCCACGCACTGTAGCCCGCTAGGCTCCTCTGTCCATGGAATTTCCCAGACAAGAACACCAGAGTGGGTTGCCATTGTCCTACTCCAGGGGATCTTCCCAACCCAGGCATCAAACCCATGTCTCCTGCACTGGCCGGTGTGTTCTTTATCACCGAGCCACCTTGCTTCCGGGTCTGAAGCTTTCTAGACTCAGGAGTGCTGGTCTTTCCAACCTGAGTCCATCAGGGAGTTGGTTGGAGCTTCACGGGGTTGGGGGTGGGGGGACTCAACCTCTCAGGGCTCTCCCAGCATGTTACCTCGGATATTAGAGACTGATGCTGAGCCTGGGGTGAGAGGATTTCCGAGATGAATTTCTTCTTTTCTTCCTTCTCTCATCCGTCCATCCACCCACTGTCCTCTGCAGGGAGCAACAGGTATGAGGCCAGCATGTGACTAAGTGGAACAGAGGGAAGGACAGAAGATGGGTTTATCTCAAGACAGAAGAACCCAGGGAGGATAAATCACAGATTTAGACAAATAAAGACACTAGACCCAGACCCCCTTCTGCTATCCCAGGATGCTCTCTTGGGTGGAATGTAACAGAAGCGTGGAAGGGTCTTGCTCCTCCAGCCATCACCATCAGCACGTGGGTTATTCTGCCTGCCATGTTAGTCTTGACAACTTCCCGCCCCCACCCACCCCCCCGCCCCCAGGAACTAGTCTAATGACTTTCTTGTGGTGAGTTCCAATTCGACACTTGAAAATTGGCTTTAGCTCAGTTTATCATACACTTTTCCAGGACTGTCAGTACTAGACTCTAGTTTAAGAACCAGGAATGAATTCCTGGTTCTTAAAATTGGGGGCTACGATCTTAGATTATTTGTACTTTCTTGCAAAACAGCAATACTTTTTGAAACATGTTCTTAAAGAAATCTCAACACTTGGGTCTTGGAATACACATCCCATCCACTGTTCATTCCCTCATGAGACCTGAGATGCTCTGTTTTAAGAAACTCAAACCTGCAACACCGGCATCATCCTTCGGAGCTGATAAGGTCATGAGGTCTCATTGTGTGAACATCACTGAAGTATTTTAGAAATAAAACAATTGTCCTTTCTACTCCCATTATACTGATGATAATGTATGCTCATTCAATGTATTTAAATACAGTTTAGTAATGATACATCTTATAAAAATCTCTGTTGAGAAAGTTTCTCTCTACTGTCAATTTATAAGCTCAAAGATAGGGTTTTAAAATAAAATATCAATTTAACAATTACTCTGTCAAATCCTAATTTAAGGGAAAAAAAAGTCATTTCTCCCTTATCTGATGTGGAACAAGCTTCCTGGTAGGGACCTGGATTGTTAGTAGGGAAGTAGCAGCTCCCCAAAAGTGGCAACCATGGGAGTCTGGTGATCGCAGGACAAAAACCAGGCCACCATGGGGGCAGAGCTCCTGGTTGCTCTAGGGAAGACCCCACAGGAGGAGGACCCAGGGGGCACTGGGCTCCACAGGCTGAATGCCTCTGGAAATGATGGCGCCTGAGCCCGTGTTTCCAACATTTATAGGGAATCTATTGAAGCAATAAATTCTACTGTTACTTATTGGTTCTCAAGCACTCTTTCCCCAGTTCATGGGTCTCTTGGGCACAAGCTGATACCACTACTCCTACAACACTTCCACCTCTGACCTCTAGCGACCCAGCCTCCAAGTTCTCCCATCCCCATGCCGTGCGTTCCTCTCCCCTCCAAACTGCTAGATGGGAGTCCTGTTCCTTGATGAACAAACCTCCTTAAATCTCCCTTCTATCTCCAATGTTCTCATTCTGCTCTAATTGGTGCTGTGAGCTTGGTGACGCTCTTTAGGGACAAGCTTCCCCTGAAGTCCTCTATAGGGGCAACTGTGCCTTCTTCCAGGCTCCATGTACATCAGTGTCAGCTGGGAATCATTTTCCCTCTGTCCCTGAAGATAAGCACCATCTGCCTGTGCTGCCCTCACCTCTGGTAATTCCTGGCATTCACCAGTCTTCTGGATACAGTTATTCTTCTCGGTCATTCTCGTTCCTCAGACACCATGACAACTGGATCAGCATTTCCTCTTGCCCCTAACCCATTGTCATCATTTAAGGTGACCTCAGCCTTAACACATGGGCTTCCCAGATAGTTCAGCGGGTAAAGAATCCGCCTGTAATACAGGAGACACAGGAGAGGCAGGTTGGATCCCTGGGTTGGGAAGACCCCCTGAAGGAGGAAATGGCAGCCCACTCCAGCATTCTTACCTGGAAAATCACATTGACAGAGGAGCTTGGTGGGCTATAGTCCATGGGGCTGAAGAGGTGGACAAGACTGAGCGACTAAGCATGCACACCCCACAGCCTTAACATGCATGGCCCATCGCCCATCACTGATGCCCCACAAATGTCTGATCCACCTGCTAATTTCCAGTGACCCGCATCCATCCTACATTAGCCATATGGGTGACTGGTCAACCTCAGACGGTCTACACCTTCCCCTAGAAACTATGAGTCTCAAGTCTTAAATGCTAGAAGCAACACATTCTCAGGCACAGGGTCTTGTCTTTGTCTTGAAGATTTTCTCTTTATACACATTTTCTTCTATTTTACTGGGATTTCTGGTAGAATGCATGTCGATTCTCTCATCCTTCCTAGCAATGCTTTCTGCCTTTGGTTCTTCATCTGTGCCCTATGTTCTTTTGTTTCAACCACTTAGGTGTGAGGATCCTCCATGTCTCCGTTCTCTGCATTGTCCATGCTCTACCCTGGCAAAATCCCAGTCCTGAATCCATCCATTTCCCTTTCTTCTGTATTCCCACTCTGAATGAACAAGCAACGCTGGAGAAAAGCCACAGTCTTCTGCAAATTGGAGCTCTACAAACACAAAGTCTCTGGGCCTAGCGGAGCCTTCCACACTCTGTACCACCTCTCCTGAGTTTTTGCGCCTGGCTTTCTCTACATCTCCTACCCTCCCTCTTTCTCTCCCATCTCAGTATACAAACCTTCTCTCCTTGCATGGAAAGTTGACCATCCCACTTTGTTTCTGCTCCACTTTTCTTCCAAGTCTGCTCTCTGAGTGCTATGGCTTCGGGGATTCACTTCTCTCTCTCCTATATTTTCAACATCTCCCACGGTCTTCTCTCTCTCTGTTCCTTCCTTTTAACAACAAAACATACTTAAATCCCTCCCAAAATAATCCTACAGCCCTAAGCAGCTTCTTGTCCTCACACCCAGCCAAGTTTCTGATCGAGTGGTCTACACTTGCTGTCTCCACTCTTCCTGAAATTGTCAGTTAACAAAATATGACTGTACTCACTCACGTGCAGTAAAGACAATGTATTGACATTAGGTTATGGTAAAGGAATGCACAGCAGTTATTGAAGGGCACCCAGCAAGGTGAATGGGCAGCTTATGTTCAGAAGACCCAAACTCCCCAATGGCTTTCAAGGAAGGTATTTAAAGGCAGTGTGAGGGAGCAGGGGTGCAGAGTGTGTAATCAGCTCATGCATAATTGGTTGGCATCAAGGTAAGATTTCAAGCATCATCTGCCTTCTGGTTTCGACTGGTCTAGGGTCTAGTGGTTGTAGTCAGCAGTTTTCACCTGCTGGGGATCTGGTCTGCTTCCTGTAAAAATAACTCAGATATAGCCTATATCTCTGTCATCCAAGGAACTGGGAGCTCAGGGATTCCCAAACTCTGCCACTATGTGGCAGGTTTAGAGTCCAAATTGTTAGCCATTTCCTGGCCCAAAGCTATTTTGTTTGTTTGTTTGTTTCTACATCTTCACATTTCCTGATCGTTAAATCTAGAGCCAGTCTTCTGAGACTCAGAATGCTTGGGAAACTAAAGCAAAAGCTTTTTTCTTCAAAGGACAGGGACATGGGGGCTTGTATGTGATTTCACAATGAACTCATCACACAGTTTGGCAGTTGCTCTTCCCATCTCATGGAAACTTGTGTCACCAAGAACGCCATTATGCGTGCAGACAAGGGTGCTTTTCAATTCCTAGTTAACCTGATTTCTCTGCAAGCATGAGAGCATAAATACTTCAAAAATGTTTGACTTTCAGACTTGGATTGTTGCTCCCTTTTTGGCCATTCCTTTCTGGTCCCTTCCTGGTAGACTTACTTCTCATGATCTTGCCATTATAAGAAATTTCCTTGGGATTTTCTTTTTTCTCTCTTTCCATGTTACTCTGTGGGCAAACTTTATCTCTCCTTTGGCATCAAATGTGACTTTGAATATAAATTTTCTGAACAACAGTCTTGGATATCTCATAAGTGCATGCAAGGTTAACCTACCACCTCTCTTCCTGTCCTCACCTGCCTTGAATTCTTTGTCTGGAGATCAATGACCTGAGACCATCCTAGATTATTTCCTCCCCAGTGCAGCCATTGTCGGTTCCATCACTGAATTGTGTCCATTCCCATGACTGTCCTTTCTCATCATTACTACTGCCATGACCAGGTCCCCCCCACCACTTCCTTTCACTTGATCAATTCAACAGCTGCCATATTACCAGCCTCTAATACATCCAATGGGCCTCCCAGGTGGCACTGGTGGTAAGCATTCACCTGCCAATGCGGGAGATACAAGAGATGCAGGTTGGATCCCTGGGGTCAGGAAAGATCCCCTGGAGTAGGAAATGGCAACTCACTCCAGTATTCTTGCCTGGAGAATCCCTTGGACAGAGAGGAGCCTGGCTGGGGCTACAAAGAATCAGACATGACTGAGAGACTAAGCAGAAACTAAAAGGTACAAATGCATTCAATGTATGTTCCACACTGCAACGTGTCATTGTTCTTAATGCAAACTTGACCTTGCAGCTTGGATGTTTATTCTCTGTTGCAGAATCCCTCCATCTTTTACAAATATTTATTTATTTATTTATTTATTTGGCTGTGCCAAGTCTGAGTTGCAGCACGTGATATCCTCAGTCTCTGCTGCAGCATACAGGATCTGTTTTTATTTTCAGCATGGAGTTGTGGCATGCAAGATCTAGTTCCCTGATCAGGGATCAAACCCGGCCTCCTGTACTGGGAGCACAGAGTCTTAACCACTGGACTGCCAGGGAAATACCCATGTTAAATACCCTCTTTAACATGTTTTCAAAGACCTTCATGATGGGACTCACCTGCCTCCCTAGGGTGGGTCCTGCTTTGCCACTCAGACCACATATCACAGTCTGGAAACACTGAACTTAGTCAGTTTCCTAAGAGTGCTAAGTTTTATCTTGTTCCGCAATCTCACACCCAGAAGACCAGGGCCTGCATTCCTTTCCCTGGCTAGACCAGCAACCTGAAGTGGCAGCTCACATCACACGGCCTGGTTGGGGTGTCTGTTACCACACCAGGCCCCACCTTCGGCACACAGCGCCACGTGTCGGGGCAGAAACCAGAAGCTCATTGCTGGGGTTGGTCCCAAGCATAGTGCCTCACCCAGGGAGGGCCTCTTCATAGCTTTGTCAAATGCCGTAGTGTTCAAAGTCTACAGTGATGGGCCTGGGTGGACTTTTCCATTTCCTGAAAGTCAGTGTATATCTCTGGCTCTGTAATTTGGAATTAAATTTATTACCTGAACATCTTTCAGTTTTGATCAAATTTTCTAACACAGCTGGGTTGATGGAAGCGTCTCTATATCCACAAATAACAATTTACAAGTACCTAGGGTTACTTCTCTCTGCATGAAGCTAACCAGCTGGTGGTTCCCATCTCTGAGCAGATGTTTGGCCCAGCGTAGACCCCACGAGGCCATGCCCAGGGCTACACCCCTCACACAGTTCTGAACCCACTTTGTGGTTCTGGGGAGGGCCTCTCAGTAAGGATTTTTTACAGTTCAGCTGCTCCTGAAACCTTAGAGTCCACAGAGGGAAAAAACTGAGAAATGATTTCCAAACTGAAGCAAAGTGAGCTGAGTCTAGGAGGAAGGAGAAAGAAAGTCAGTTTGGGGCAGGATCAAAAGTCAGCCTGTGCTGTTAAGGCAAAAATAAACAGAGGCACACAAAAACCAAACAACACAAAAATGCTCATCAGCTGGGCCAGCCCAGCTCAGGCCACCCACTTGGCTGAATTTACCAGATCACAGCAGACTGACTCCTCCAGGGCCTCACCATTTGCTGCACTACCAGGGGACAGGCAGGGCAACGGCGTGGACGAGGAGGGGCCCGCCCAGACCAGGAGGACCCTTCCTAAGCTGCTTAGACAGGGCTTCAGCAGCAAATCCCGTTGGAAGTTGGCAGTGGGCGAATCTCCTGCCTGCTGCCTCAGTTTCCCCTTTGAGAGAACAGCACGCTTTGGTCCTTTTGCCCTAATGAGTCTCCAGTGGAGGCTGGGGTAGATTAGTAACTAGGGGGAAGGGCCACATCCTTTGAAAAGATGTATTCAGAGTATAATATCCATCATGATGAAAACCAAACTATTGCCTTTGTATTAAACTTTAGAGAGAGTTAAATCCAATTAAAGCATGTGGCCTCCTGGGGGAACACGGAGATGGAGTCCTCATCAGCCCCTTTAGTGGCTCTGAGGGCAGGTGGTGGAGGGACAGGGGAATTTCCCTTTGTTCACTCGCTTTTCTGTCCCCCACACCAGAACGGAAGGGTAGAGATGGGCACAGGGTGTTCACCGCTGTGTCCCTGACACTTGGACCTGGGCCAGGCACAGAGGGGGCATTTGTTGAAAAAGTTGATGAATGAGAGAAAAGAGGAATCAGTGAGTGAACGAACATCGACCCCCAGGGACGGGGATGGTGGTGAGAGACCTTGCCTGACTCAGGGAGGATGCACACTGAACATTCGTCGTGCTCTATGTATCAAAACAGAGCTTAAATGAACAGAAAAACAAGAACTTTTACAGAAAGTTTTTCTAGAGGGAGGTTCGTATTTCCCAATCAAGATACCTAGGCCCAGGGAGGGACGGGGGTTTGCCTGCAGTCTCCGAGCTTGTCAGACTCCAGGTGTCGGCCACCCTGGGGCTTCTGAGCCCCAAGTAAAGGCCTCGCCCAGGACCTCTCACTGCCGGGGGCATCAGAAGGCATCCACCAGGGAAGCTTGTCAGGAGCTAGAGTCCCAGGACTGGACTTTTGCGTCCTCCCACCAGGAGAGCAGAGGCCTTTCCTCCTGAGTGCCCTCTGCCCTGTCGCTCCCTCTGGTCTCAGCAGCCACCCCACATCCACTCTCCTCTCCGGCTCCCAAAGCTCAGCTGCTCACATGTGGACAAAATGAAGGCTGGCCAGGGGTCACGTGTACAGAACAACCAAGACATGAACACAGGACGTGCTCCTGCCTGGCCTGAAGGGGCCCCATGGCTGCCTCGCTTTTCAGCCCTCGGAGGGGCCAAGAAGGATTACGGCAACTCAGGAAAGGGGTAAAGTCCCAGGACATGAACTCTCCCTTCAAGGCTCAGCTCAAATGTCGCCTCTTCCAGGAAGCCCTCGCTGCTTCCCAGCCTTGGTGACATGTGCTGACCCTCTAGGTCTCTGCACAGTTTCTGATGCCAGTGGTCCCCAACCATTTTTCATGGAAGATGATTTTTCCATGGACCAGAGGGGTGGGGGGATGATTTCACATAATTCAAGTGCATTATACATTACATTTATTGTGTGGTTTATTTCTGTTATTATTACATCGGCTCCACCTAAGATCACCAGGCATTAGATCCTGGAGGCTGGGAACCACAGCTTGATGCCATTCTTCCACAGCTCAGTTGTGTTCCTCTGTGTGAGACTGTGCCCTTCACTACAAGGATGACCTTCTTCTTTCCTTTGAACTCCCCGTCCACATGGTGCCTGGCTCTGAGGGCACGCATCCTTGGGAAACACTCATGACAAGTGGACGAGCCCTCTCAGCATCCTCAGGGCCGAGGAAGCAGAAGGAGACCAAGGAGATGCTTTTCACCGTCCACAGGGTGAAAGACCGGGAAGGCAAAGATGAGGTTTCTGGCCAGACTGAAGGGCAAGGCCTTCCCTTTCCTGGGCCTCCAGACCCTGCGGCCCTTGCCAGGTCCCCCTTAAGTCACACCTCATCCCACCCTAGATGAAAAGGAGCTGAAGAGCAAATGTGAACAAGGAGAGTAAAATGAATGGGAACCACAGTGGAGTATTACTCAGCCATTAAAAAGAATACATTTGAACCAGTTCTAATGAGGTGGATGAAGTGGAGCCTATTATACAGAGTAAAGTAAGTCAGAACGAAAAACACCAATACAGTATACTAATGCATATATATGGAATTTAGAAAATGACAATGATGACCCTATATGCGAGACAGCAAAAGAGACACAGATGTATAGAACAGTCTTTTGGACTCTGTGGGAGAAGGCGAGGGTAGGATGATTTGAGAGAATAGCATTGAAACATGTATATTATCATATGTGAAACAGATCGCCAGTCCAGGTTCGATGCATGAGACAGGGTGCTCAGGGCTGGTGCACTGGGATGACCTTGAGGAATGGGATGGGGAGGGAGGTGGGAGGGGGTTTCAGGATGGGGAACACATGTACACCCATGGCTGATTCATGTTGATGTATGGCAAAAACCACTACAATATTGTAATTAGCGTCCAATTAAAATAAATAAATTAAACAAAAAGCACTCACTGTGATGAATGGAAAGGCTATATAATCAACTCCTTGTTTGACCCGAGTGTGGAACTTGCTCGTTTGGACCCAAGCATGTGGACATGGCTGAAAAGCAGAAGTCGTGTCTAGCAGGATGGCCCAGGTCAGGTACCAGGAGGCCGAGAGAGGGGCCGGGAGATAGGACGGGCTGCCGTGTCTGCCGCAGGTGTCTCTCCACGGCTCTTCCTCCCCTTCCCAGGCCTCTCTCCTCCTCACAGGCTGCTTGTGGCAGGCACAGGTGGGGTTTCCTGAGAGGCGGGCTCCAAAGTGGGAGTTTGTTAATGAGCACTCTTGCAATCCCCATGGAAGACAAGGAAGAGGATGAAAGAAGCTGGACTGGGCAGGGGAGGATGCTGAGTGGTGAAGCCTCAGCCAACAGGGTGGAGGATTCCGGATTCTGAGGCCTTTACACCCCCTACCTGGATCAATCAAGCCTGGAAAAAGGGTAACCCATGGGCAGGGCTAGGTCTTCAGGCAGGTGCTCTTGAAAGGGGTGCCAGCTGAAGGCTGAATGTTGGAGCCTTTCCAAACAGCTGGGGGAATATGCCCCCTCCTCCTGAAGGGGCTCTGGGCAGCCCATCTCAGCACCCCCACATATGGGCATCAGCTGGGGTAGAGGGAGAGGTCAGGCTTGGCAGGGAGGAGTCGCAGGGACTACAAATGGCAAGTGCGAGTATGCTCAGTCCTGCCCAACTCTGACCCTGACAATGGTGAAGACCAGACATCCTTGGAGAGTCACTGTGACAAGGTTTTTGGCCCAACAGTAGAATAAGAGCCTCAGGAAAGATGAACAGGACGGAGGTCTCAGCCAGGGCTGGTGGTCCAGGCACCTTGGCCCTTCACCTCTCAGCTGAGCTGGAGTTGGGCAGGGAAGTCACAGTGAGAGAAGACAGAATTCAGTCAGATGGTCACTGGGGAAAGCCCCTGCCCTGCTTGGGGAGAGGGGAAAGGCCACTCTATGTGAACCCCAAGCAGTGAATGGTTAAACAGGAGGGCAGAGATTCCTGCCGCTCCTCTGGCACCTAAAGGCCCTCAGAGGTAGATGGTGTGATGCATGAGGAAGCCACTCAACTGGGAAAACCAAGACTGCAGAAAGAGACTCCAGCAAAACAGGGAGCCCCAGCTGGAGGAATGTCCACACCATAGATATCACGGTGGCCACAGTCCTGGAACCTCTAGAGGAGAATAGAGTCCATGGAACCAAAGGAGAATGGGGAGACTCTCCAAGGATGTCTGGTCTTCACCATTGTCAGGGTCACCCAATCCAGGCAAATACCTTCTCCAGGCCACTGTGGAGGTGGGTGGCAGGTGGGCACTCACAAGCAGGGAGCAGGCCAGCAACAGCCCAGGGTCATATCCAAGCACAGATCTTGCACTAAGTGAGATTCCCCATTAGCTGCTTTCTCAGAGATCTATCCCAATGTTTTGCAAAAATTTAAATCAATAACTCCAGTCTTTACTCCTACATTAGCGATTAAACTCAATAGCTGGATCAGCCTTATTTAGGGGGGAAATGATTCCAAGGTGAACACTGCACCATGGAGCCCATGATTGCAGGGACCCCAGAGACTGTTGCTGGGTCCCTGGACTCATCTCCACCAGCAGGGGCCCTGGATGGTAGTCATTCAGGCTAGCAACACATCTTTCTGAGGACAGGCAACAATGTGTGACCTAGTTTGTTAATGGAAAGTGATGAAAGTTGCCTGTGTCACTCCCTGAATTTATACCTTTAAGACGGTGAGTGATGTGCCACTGGCCTTCTCCAAGACATGGGAACCAGTAACATTCAAGACTGTGGACTGTCTGTCAAGCTGAAACTGCTAATATACATGGTGAGAAGCACATCCCCTCCGTTGACTTAAGATGTACTTATGGTCTGAGGGAGAAATTGTTTTAAGTTTTTCGAATTTCAGTGTTATCAGTTACTGCAGCACAACCTCTCCTGTTTTGACTAATATACCGTATAGCTAAAAACTCTTCAGTGCTTTTCTTCACAACTCTAATATGATCAATCCCAAAGCCTCACCATGACCTGTAAGTTTCTGCATTATCTGGTTTCTACCTCCCTTCCAACCTCATCTTCCACTAGTCACAACTTGCTTGCCTGTTTCAGCCATAATGGTCTTCTGTCTGTTCCCCAAACATGCCACGCTCATTCCTCCAAGAAAAACTTGGCACTTGCTGTGATCTCCCCCTGGAATAATCTTCTCCCAGGCCCTCAGCCCTGAGTGGATTCAGGTCTTCTCAGATACCACCTCCCTAGAAGGATCATCTCCGACAACTGTCTTAAAGAAGCCCAGTCACTCTTTCCATTAATTTTTTAATTGGAAGATAATTGTTTTTATAATATTGTGTTCTTTTCCACCATACAACAACGTGAATCCATCATAATTATATGTATATCCCATGCTTCTTGAACCTCCCTCCCACCTCAACCTCCATCATATCCCTCTAAGTTATCACAGAGTGCCAGGCTGGACTTGCTGTATCATATAGCAGCTTCCCACCTGCTAGCTGTTTTACACATAGCAGGGAATACATGTCAATACTACTTTCTCAGTTTGTCCCTCCCTCTCCTTTCCCCACTGTGTCCACAAGTCTGCTCTCTATATGTGTGTCTCTATTCCTGCCCTGTAAATAGGCTCATCAGCATCATTTTTCTAGATTTCATATACATGTGTTAATATACGATACTTGTTTTTCTGACTTACTTCACTCTGTATTATAGACTCTAAGTCCATCTGCCCTGGTCTAACTGATTCAAATTTATTTCTTTTTATTGCTGAGTAATACTCCATTGTGTATAAGTACCACAACTTCTTTATCCATTCATCTGCTGATGGACATCTAGGTTGCTTCCATGTCCTGGCTATTGTAAATAGTGCTGCAAGGAACACTGGGGTACATGTGTCTTTTTGAATTGTGGTTTTCTCAGGGTATATGCCCAGTAGTGGGATTGCTGGGACATATGGTAGTTATATTCCTAGTTTTTTTTAGGGCTTCTCCATACTGTTCTCCATAGTGGCTGTTCAATTTACATTCCTACCAACAGGGCAAGAGGGTTCCCTTTTCTCCACATCCTCTCCAGCATTTATAGTTTGCAGATTTTTTGATGATTCTGATTAGTGTGAGGTGATATCTCACCGTAGCTTTGACTTGCCTTTCTCTAGTAATGAGCAATGTTGGGCGTTTTTTCACATGTTTATCGCCCATCTGTATATCTTCCTTGGAGAAAAGTCTGCTGAGGTCTTTTGCCCATTGTTTGGTTATGTTGTTTGTTATAATATTCATCTCTTTGCTTTTTCTTCTGATCATTTATTACTTTCTGAAATTACCTAGTTGCTGTTTTCTGTTTGTCTTCTCCTCTAGAATATGAGACAAGAATGTTACTTGATTATGTTAACGCGTACAAGGTTTGGTATACAGTAAGAGTTCAGTAAACATTTAATGAATGAATGAATATGCAAACCAGTGAAATTCATTGCCTGATGGATAAGATCCAGGAGAGGAGTTAAATGAATAGCATTCATTTTTACAAACAGATAACGACTCAGCCCAGAAATCCAGCAGAGCTAGCCCTACTCGGTTCCTGGCAGGGAGACTCAGATCCGATTTGGAGCAATGACCATTTCCTCCCAGATTTAGGCACTGGATTCACCATGATAAATGGCCCGAGCTTCTCACTGCATTTAATGGCAAACCCTGATCCAAGTGGAACTGCAGCCAGGTGGCCCGTGGGAGCCCTGGAATACAACTTCCAAATAGACCACAAAACCTGGAGAAACCAACAAGCCAACAACATTATGAGATGCATTAACTCATAATCCCCAGGAAGCACACACTTCTGGTGAGGGGAGGGGAGGCTCCCCCTCCACAAGTACTAACAGCCATGGTTAATCCTCATCCAAGGGAAAGACTGGGTGTCCGGAGAATCTTCATCAATGTCAGCCTGGAGGCCTAATGCAGAGAGAGACGGTTGCCCTGAAAGCAGCCGTCTAAGTTTATGGATTGTGTGGGACTGTCCTCCAGTATCTGGGGACCTGTGTAACCCCTACGGCTACCCAACTTAGTTCACCTACTTGTTCTTGGTATCCAGAGGAAGGTGGCTATCCCTGCATCTCAAACTCCAGCCTTTGTTCTCAGAGGGACATACAAGGCTCTGTCACTGCCCCTAAAATGAATCGGATGGGGCTCCAGACAACTCAAAATGCCCATTGAGCCAAAGGACTGTTTTTATCCTGCCAAGCGCATCCTCCCCTGAGGGCTGGTTCACCCGCCCATCACCCCCACTGCTCCTTCTGTCTCCTCGCTCTTTCTTCCCCAAGCCTTTGGCAGAGAACCTCCTCTGGGTCTTAGAATAGAGCGGCTATTTTTTGTGCCTCTCTGTCTTAGTGGTGCTGGGGATTCCTCAAGCTCACAAATCTCCCCTCTTGTGACTGCTTCTAAAACCCAGCCCAAGTCTTTTCTTCTCAGCTACTTCTGGAGGGTCAGATTAGTGGCTCTCCAACAGTAATCCATGGACCCATGTCCATTTGTGATAAAATAAATGCATATATACAAGCTAAGGAATAATGCTTTTTATTAAGCTAAATTTTATTTCCTTTAAAGGACTATCATGAGATATATTCTAATTTGAGAAGATCTTTTCTTCAACAAAATTGAGACAGTTGCTATGGATATTTAGTCATTTTTCAGGTGCTCACCTGGCCAAATAAAAAGTCGGTGACCTCAAGCTGAAGACCAAATTGATCTCACAATTTTTATAATGTATACTTTCCTCGGAAATGAAGAAGCCCCAGAACATACAGGACACAGGGCATCCTTCCCTATCTGTCCTCTTTCTGCCTGGAGTACCTGATGCAGAAATGCTCACAGTCACCGTTCCCAGTCCCAGATCCCATAAGTGGCTTCTCTCAGCAATTCTGTCCTCATCAAAGGACATCACTACTACCCTCCTGACCCTGGGCTCTCCAGTTAGAACCTTTGTAGGTAGGTTCAGATGCTTTTGAACTGTGGTGTTGGAGAAGACTCTTGAGAGTCCCTTTGACTACAAGGAGATCCAATCAGTCCATTCCAAAGGACATCAGTCCTGAATATTCATTGGAAGGACTGATGCTGAAGCTGAAACTCCAATACTTTGGCCACCTGATGTGAAGAACTGACTCACTGGAAAAGACCCTGATGCTAGAAAAGATTGAAGGCAGGAAGAAGGGGATGACAGAGGATGAGACAGTTGGATGGCATCACCAACTCAATGGACATGAGTTTGAGTAACCTCCGAGAGTTGGTGATGGACAGGGAAGCCTGGCATGCTACAGTCCATGGGGTTGCAAAGAGTTGCACACGACTGAGCGACTGAACTGAACTGAGGTTCTCCCTTCATTTAATTGGCCACATTCTTTTTCCTCTGCCTCTTTGGGCTTCACCTCTTTCTTTCCATGTCACTGCCATGCCTCAGGGAGCCAGCATCTCACACTACAGTTGGAGCAGAGCCTCCACCCGTTTCGGGCCAGTGTGTTTCTCAAATCACCCTAACATGCTATCCACAAGCTAGCATGCTAGTCTTAGTGTGCAAACGCTAGCTTAGTCTAAAAGTCATGGACTAGAGGCCGTGCTCAACAGGACACATATTCGTTGTAAAAGAGAGGATATTATAGTTTTTTGGGGAAGTGGGTGTCAGCATTTGTAGATGTACATATTAGAAGATTTGATGATGCTGGATTTGTTGACTTGCATGCCAATACTTATCTGGAGCAAGGGAAGGCACCCCCTTCTGGTTTGTCCAGGCCCAGCCACTTCCCGCTGGGTAAACCTGACCCACGCCATTCATGAATGTCACCTGCCACTTGTCTGAAGGCACTCTTATTGCAGCCCCTACATGAGTCCCATCACCCTGTTTTCAAGGAATTTAAGCTCATACATTCTGCATAAAACTGAAGGACAACTATTAAGAGAAAAGAGGGCCGTTAAGCTCCTCCAGTGCTTTAGTAAACCAGGAACAGCCCTCCGCCTTGGTTTCCCTGTCAGCAGAATGGGTGGAATGGGGCTCTGACCCTTGTCTCTGGAGTCAGAAGAGACATAATGAAGAAATGCATTTTTGTTTTAATGCTTTGAGTTCCTTGGAGAGCAGGTAACATCAAAATTCAAGGTGTTATTATTAGAGAGTAAGAAATTTTGTTCTATGCTAATTAAACTCACACCTTACCACTTTACACACAGGGAAGAGGCAGCGTGACAGTATGACATGCTACCGAGCAGGAAGAGTTCTGCCTGTGAGAGCAAGACAGGCTGACTCCGCCGCGTGCCCGCCGTGATATGCGTGTAAATCTGCCTCCCGCTCTCCCCGCTTCGCATCCAGCCCAGACTCCCGACATTTGCGGGAGAGGCTGATGGAGCGCTCTGCTCCGCACGGAGCATTGACTGTTCTCTGCGCCTGTTAAGAAGTTGTCAGGCTGAGGTCAGGCAGGTGAAGATTTAGGAAGGCAGCCCACAAAGTTTCCCCGCCACTGGGTTGCCACCACTTACAGAAACGCCTGCAGGACGCAAGCGAGAAAACAGATCTTTCTTTCGTGATGGCTTTAGCACTCCTCTGGGTATTCAGACGTGGTGTTCCTCCACCACCAGGAGGCTGCGACAGGACTGAGTGGGAGGATGCAGAGGGCCCAAGGAGGGAGCTTGGGCGCCGGCGCTATTGATCCGGTGGCCCTGGCGGTAAGGGCCAATTGCGGGAGAAACACCATTTTCCCCCTGCTTTTTGCAGGGCCAAAGAAGAGACTATCCATGGAAGGTAATGGAGCTGTCACTGAGGAGAGAGAAGTGGAAATTCACGGTTCTCTTGTGAGGCAAAGACATCTGTGTTATTGCACCCTAAGCCAATAGTTTTTAAAACAAAGTCATAAAACAAGCTACTGTATATAAGAGAGGTAGAAGCTACGCAGGGCTCCCCTCACACTGTGTGGGCTTCTGAAAAGAAACAAACTTTAAAAAAAGGGGGTGGAGGCAAGATGGTGGGTGTACAGGGCACAACCCTGGGGTGGAGGTTGGAGCTGAGCAGCTGGGTCCTTCCGGGCTATTGCTCCCTGCCAGAAGGAGCGGCCCGTTCGCAAGGCCAGGGAGCAAGACTCAGCCGTGACAGAGGGAAGGTAGGACGTGGCCGGGACAATGAGCAAACAGGAAAGATGCACGGCCCCGTGTGACCACCACCACCGCAAGCCCAGGAGAGGCTGCTGCCAGACAGGAATGTCCCTGGAGACGTGACTCCTGAGCACCAGCGTCCACCTCTGGCTTTCACAAACATCTGCCTGGTCAGTTTCCAAACTGCTGTCCTCATTTGCAAGTGAAGAAATGACAGCTTGGAGGGATCCCTTGATTTGCCAATGTCGTAGTGTGGGTCTTCTGACCTCAAATTGAGTGTCTTTTTTTTTTTTTTCTTTCTTTCTTTCTTTTTAATAATACCTTCTTTTTCCATCTTCTCTATCAAGAGAGATCTGTCTGCCTATCACCGAAGCCCATCCCCCTGCAGGGCACCAGATGTACTGATCCCACAGATAACCACGTGAGACACTGACGCACGTTGTCTGTGGGCACAGCCTGCTGAGATCTTATCTCCAGCCTGGTGGCTTGACTAGGAAGATATCAGCAAATGGATCAGCCATCCAGATGGTGAGTTGTCCTTGGGGTTTGTTTCTAAGGGGTATGGTTTGGGCCTTATGATCACAGAATTCAGAGTTGGAAAGAGCTGCTGTTCACGATCTGCCCCTGATGCCCTGAGACGTGATAATCCAGACCTGGTGTACCAGAGGGGTCTGCCTTCACAGACCCTGTGAAGGGCACTGGCCACCCTTTTGTACCAGGTAATCCCACCTGGTGGCCTGGGTCTGGATGAAGATCAAAAGTCCAACAATCCGTCGACTGGCCTGTGACCTCCGATGCAGCATCAAAAGATAAGCTGAGCCAATATGCTCTGAGGAACGGGAGAGTAAGAAACACGTGATTGGGTTGGGGCAGGGATTGCCCACTGGCAGGCTGGTTTTAGGGAGTTAGGTCTGGTTAAAGCCAGAGCCATAGTGACATGCTGGAAACTCTTGCAAGCTGAAGTTCTGAAGAGCAGAGACTTTGAGAAGGGAAAAGGCAGCAGGAGGCAGAGTACAGAAGACCAGTGAAAAGCAGCTGACTCAGGTCAGAGGGGAGTCCCCATGGTCTCTAGGGTGGTCTGACTCCAGCTCCGGTCTGTGGGAGTGGGCCCAGGGTAGCTTGCCCAGGTTGTGCATTTCATAGACAATAATGTGGGCTCTTCCACTGGTAGTGGCACCAAGGGACCCCTGCCTGATTTCCGGTACCCTGAGTTACACACTGGAGGGCTGTGCTGAGCCCCACCTCTGCCTCAACATGGGTGACTTTTGGTCTGGCCTCTCTTAGGACTTAGTGTTCCCCATCTGTGAAATGGAATAGCAACGCCAATTCTACCAACTTCAGTGTGGTTGTGAAGAAAAGAGGAGACTGCAGATGAGAAAAGGCTTGCAAAACAAAATGTTTTAAACATGCAAATATAAGAGCGTCCTTTCTCTGACATCATCTGTGATGATGGTTCAGACAGGAAATGAATGGAATGAGTCTCCTGGGACCAGGGTGGACACAGCTCATGGGCAACAAGCTTTTTTTCCGTCAGAAGGACAAGTGGTACCATAGACACTGTGCCCACCCGTTCCCCAGGGTACCGGCTCTCAGTTGCTCCTTCTCTGGAGAACTGCTCTTTGCCATGGGAGCTACCCCTCAAGAGGCTATGCCCTGATTCTTATCACCACGGCAACCACAATCAAAGATTGACTGATATAAAAGGCATTGGCTTTCAGTTATGGTTTATGCACCAGAACACTCTCCCCCTGAATTCAAGCCTAGAATGTCCCTGAGACCCTGCGTTGCTGGAATCTTCCTCCTGCCCTATTCTGTTCATTCCATCTCCTAAATCTCAACTCAGGATGCTCTTGCAGGAACCATTTTCACAGGAGACCTTTCTGGCTCAGGTCTGTGTCTGGAGAGCCTAGCTCAGAGCCACAGTGGGCTGGGAACCGAGTGTCTGAATCAAATCCTCACACAATGAACTTGCAGCTCAGCCACCATACAGGGCTCCAGGGTAGAGGAGCAGGAAATCGACTCTGGGCCCTAGATTTTTAGGCAGGAGGCTTATTCAAGATTGTGCTTGGCATCAACCAGTACTTCAGGGAGGAAAGCAGGACTGAGCAGAGGGCGAAGTTGAACTGGAAGGCAGTTATGCCCAAGCCTTGGCTAACCCCACAGGGAGCTCAGGAACTGGAATGGGCCTTCAGAATTGCCTACCTTTGATACCCACCTGACTTGTCACTGGACATGGGCATCCCCCAGGGTTTCCATATGACCTCGAGGAGGCAGCTGTCCTCAGAAGAGAGTAATTTTTGTAGAGGAATTCAGCAGAGAGTTGTCTACTATCAACATTCCCAGAAACCGGGGGAAAAGTCCTTTGATCCCGAAGGATCTTTGTGCATATCCACCAAGTCCTCCCACCCTGGGGTGAGCACAGCCCTCCCCCAGAGTCAGAAGCTGCCAAGTATAAAGGATTCAGAGGCTTTTACAGAGTCATTTTAGTGCATAACTCGGTACCTGCTGCCGCGCAGGTGAATCAGGCATGGAGTCTTCATGTGGAAAGGCTGCCACACAGGATAGGGGCTGGCAGCGTGGGACCAATACCTTGGCCACACTAGTTGTAAGTCTTCAGAAGTGGAGCCCCCACTTCAGCTCTGTGAACCCACCTGCCTGCAGAGATTCAGAAGGGATGTCAAGGAGTGAGCGATGGCTCTCCCTCAGCTCCATTGAAGAAGACATTTTTTCCCAGTATTTTCCTCGGTATTCATGTGCAGGATCTTTTCCTCTACACTCTTGCAAAGGGTCTTCTGAAGGAGTGTGAGAAAAAAAAATAAAAAGAATCTTTGTAATGTGTATTAGTAACATTTAATTAGCCTTGGATTGCTTATTAAGTGATGATTATTCCTATTATGTCTGTCACAGATGAACGACTACATACTGTCTATGGTTTATGGACCTAAAGTTCTCCGCCGAGTGTCACAAATTCCCATTATGTCCCCAGCACTGGACTTTGCATTTGGAGTTTGGGCAGAGGTGAATGGCCCCCGCCACACAGGTAGATATTTTCCCATTGACCTGGCCATGGAGTAGGGTTGGACCAGCCTGACTTCTGGTAAGAACAGAGGACGAATTAAGTGACACATTCGTGATGGGGTGTCCTGACTGGTGGGAGGGATTGAAGCCACGGAAACTAACAACACCTCCGGGGCATCATCCTTCAGGGCGTCATCTTCTGCAGTGAGTGCCATCAATCTGGGTCTTGTGGATGTCCCACTAGAAGGTCCTTAGAGAGCGCAGTCTTCAATTTTTTTTTTTTTTTTTTTTTTTACTGCTGGGAAAACAGACTTCAGAGAGGAAGTGAATGTGGCCACAGACCAGGACTGCAACCCTGAAACTTCCCTGTGTGCAGGAAGCACGCTCTACATTTGGAGCCAGGGAAGATCCTTCTACCCAAATGCCTTCAGGTCTCTGTTTGTCTTCATGCCTCTCCCCAGTGATGTCCTTGGCATATAAGCTAAAGAACTTAGAAATATCTTGACAGCCCCTTGTGCCAGGTTAAGACCTCCCCACTTCATCACTACCTCAAAGGTCAAGATGGTACGTGGATAAGCGGGCACCATATTCCTCAAGTCTTATGAAGCCTGAAATCCCATCTTTATTTTTTTCTACTGAATTCATCATGTTGTTCAGTTCCGAAGTTATGTTCGACTCTTAGCGACCCCATGGACTGCAGCAGACCAAGCTTCCCTGTCCTTCACTATCTCCTGGAGTTTGCTCAGATTCATATTCATTGAGTCAGTGATGCTGTCTAACCATCTCGTCCTCTGCCACATCCTTTTTCTTTTACCTTCAATCTCTCCCAGCGTCAGGGTCTGTTCCAAAGAGTTGGCTTTTCATTCTGCCCTTTTCCACATGAATACCAGCTCTACATGAACCACTAACTCTTTAGCATAAGTGAGTTTTCCAGTTCCCTTCATATGTGTTTAAAGCACTACGGCCTATGAAGGTCAGACACTGTTTAGGGAGTGGGATCTCAAGACTGTCCTGGAGCAGCAGCTGGTCTTGAGAGAAGACTTGCACACCACTGAGGAGGGAAGAAAGCAGGCAAAGAGATGGTGGGGAATGAGTGTCTCCAGAGGATATGGCCAAGGATGAGGAGGAAGGCAGCTGGAGGCTGTAGAAGATCTATTTCTACCGGTGTCACCGTTTTGTACACCTGAAACAGAGCTGCACGGCAGCTGAAAACCAAGTAAATTTGCAAATGAAATGTAAACAGAAAACGCAATAATTTTCAATCAAAAATATTAAAAACCAGCTGAACAGGACTCAACAACATGAATTTAGCATGGATGGTGGTCCTGCTCCAAAGCATAAGGCTATTCATGGTGTCCAGTGGCACCGAGTGTTGTGCATCGAACTTCCTTTCGATCACCATCCTTAACTTCATCTCACCCAAGCATCGCCTCCTCAGCATAGGAGACAGATGGTGGAGGATGGTGGATTCAAGAGCCCAACAGTCTGGGGCTAAGTCCTCCTCCTGTTGTGTCTGCCGTGTGAGGTTGGGCAGGTGGCTTCATCTCTCTGTGCTTTAATGTCCCTCTCTGTCATCAGAATGGTGACTGCCCCACATAATTGTAGCATGTTAATATATGTAAAATATTTAGAACAGTGCCTGGCATGATGTTAGCACTGTATGATATTAACAAGCATAATCTTAGGTTGATGTGGCTCTTTCTAGATCACTTGTGCACATTTATTCACGTGTAAATGTATTCAGGATGTTTGGTTGGGTTAAAAAAATTAAGATGAAAACATACTCTGTGAATCATTTTGTAACTAGTTTTTACTCGAAATAGCCCTTGAGCTTCAATAATTCCTCCCCTGAACATCCCCTACATACAGAACCTAAGCCACATATAGAAACCCTCTGCGCTAGGAGGAACCATGTTGCCAGTTCACCCTCTGCTCTGTTGGTCTGCCTTCATCCAGCCTTCAGAGGGTGAGGCTACAGAGTTTCTGTATGCTGATTCCATCCTGCTTGCCACCAGGCACCCATTACACCATCAAATGGCCCTGGTACCACAGGCACTGAACTTTCCCAAGCTGAGGTTCATTTCAAGTGCACTAAGGCACAGAACAGTTTGGAGTAAATTTAGCCCATCCCTGTATGCATGTGGATGTATATACACTCACAAGCCCAGAATCACATTAGAACTGCTCTGGCCCCTGCATCAGGGCACGTGGGCTGCATATGTGGGAGCAGAGCCACCTGTAGTGGCGACCGCTCTTTTTTTTAGTATATACAAAAATACCGCCATCATCTCTGCCACGTCATTCCTCTTGCCGTCAGCTCCTCACCTTACCTGATGATGTAACACGTCCACAGACAAAATGTTTGGCGGATGGCAAAGACTGAAGAGTGACGAGATCTTGAACAGAGCCGCCGGCCAGCAGCTCAGTTTCTGCTTCAGAGAAGATGGAGCAGAAAGGATGGCCGCCAGCATTTGACTCCGCTTAGCTGCTTCTCATTAACGAGCTCTCTAGTGGAAGTCTTTGCAGCAACTCTCTGGCTCCCAGGCTTTGTCATCCCACCCACGGCAACCTCTGTTAGTCAATAATAACAGCTTATTTAAAAATAGCAGCATCAACTTGTTTGCACTGTTATCATTGGTACCTGGCTTCTGTCCCCGGAAGACTTGGGAGAGGTGTGAGACCTGTTTCCTCCCAGAGCCTCTCTTCTCTGAACCTACTTCCAGATCTGGGGAAAGACAGGCACGTCTTCAGCAAACACTCACAGTGTAATTGCCAGGCAGTTATAGTCGACAACAGTAAAATACAGCAGTTGGCGGCACGGTGGGTTCATTAGTCAATAAAGCATTGCCGCGCGTTTTATTGAATTGTAACCCTATTTTGACCTGATGCGGACCTTCTGGAGCTCCCACCTCCATATAAATCTGAGTGATTCATTTAGCATTCAAAGTCGGGTAAAAGGAGGATTTGGTCCAATTCCAATGTAACCTTGCTCCATTAGCTATCTCTGTTATTGTCTGCCTTTGCCCCCCTCTTGTCAGTGGGGACATTTTGATAAGAGCTCATATCAGAAATAAATCAGGGCGTGAATGGCAGGATGTACATGAAACAGCTTTTCTATTGGCCACCTAAATATTTATATGTAAGCTGATTCTGCTCCCTGGATGCCCCCCAAAGGGCCCAAACCTGGTGAGGAAGTCAAGTGAGCAATCTCCCAGCTGCCCTATATCCAACTGGAAAATTTATAGAAGAGCTTCACTTTTCTAACATTTGATTCAAAATAAATTTGACACGATCTAATTCATGTTAGAACACTGTGAAAAGCATTTTATTGTTGAGGTTGCGTATTTAGGGACTGAAATTTAGCCCTATCACTAATATTTCCACCCCAAAGTCAGATGAATAAGAAAAATAAAAATAGCAATAGGGTGTAAGTCAATTTTATCCATACCAAATGTTTGAAATATCATAAATAATTTGCTATTTTGAAAAATCATATCCTGTTTGTAAGCCGCATTCTCATTTGGGTTGGGTCTGTGATAATCTAAACAAGAAGGTAAATCTAAAAATTGTAAGAAAGAGAAAAAATACTGATCAAATATTATGAAAATATGGATACTGATGAAAAACATCCCTTTTGCTTTTAGGAAATGTTATTTTTGAAGTGTAGGAAATATGAAACTTATTATCAAGATCCTGGGTCCATGATTTACTAATTTAAAAGACAACTGTTAGAAAAAAGAGGGAAAATACAAAACTTTATGGTCTACCCAAGAGAGAATAAGACAGGAAGAATGAAGAATTTAAAAAACTCCGCGTCAGGTACACCCTTTGACCTGACTGGCTGAGTAGGATGAAGTTGAGCCTTTTTTTTCACCCATTCCTGGTTGGAGAGCCCCAGAGCACCTGGTTATTTCCAGGATTTTGACACAGAGCCCCAACAACCGCATTCTGGGATGTGGTTTGGCTTTTTGACTGATCACGTGTCTGCTTCCTCTGAGTGGCCTTTCAGGCCAGTGCTCCTGTTCAGAAGCAGCCACAGCAGCATCCCTGGGAAGCACCAGCTAAGGGCACCCTTGATGCACCGTTTGTTTCAGATGGTCCTCCTGTTCTCCAGGCAGCTGACACTTCCGCAAAGTGAGTTAGGAGCACACGTGGCAAGGAACAGAAGAGATTTTTTTTCTAGCCGGTGACTGCCGTGAGAAAGTGCGTTTCAGTAGCAGCAGAGTGGAGCAGGTTCTCAAGGGGAAGCCTGGAAGGGTAAAGCTATGGGTTTTAAGAGGTCCAAACAAAGTTGGCATGGCCATGCAGACCAGAGCCACCTGGATACAAGAAGTGCGAACTTGAATGCAGTTTCCAGTGTCAGTTCCCAGAAAGGGGTGTCTGTTGCCCTGCCAGTCGGACCCCAAGAAGCAAACCCTGTGTGCAGGCAGCAGTCATCTTAGCCTCTTTCTCTCTCCTTCTGCCACATGCAGCCCTGATGCCCATAACTAAAAAAAGCAAGTTCATAATTTAATTTGAGGGGATCGGTTGGCAAATGCTCATTAAACAATTGGGTCTCTGCAAACGCTATCTTTAGATTTTTTTTAATTGACCTATTATTTTGCTTGCTCTGGCTGCCAGAACCCCCACCGCACACAAGGAGATGCTCGCTACCTGGACTTTCTTTGATGAATAGTTTTAATTAAAAAATTCTGTACCATAAGTATTTTAATGTTACAAACATACCAAAGGTATGCAGTCATAAATTTAAAAACACATTTAAATTAATCTATAAATATGCCGCAAAATTGACAGGACATATTTAAACAGGGGGATGTGGCATAGATAGCTAATGATGACAATTAAGAATTGTGTAAAATAAATGAAAATCAATACTCAGAACAGTTCGGGAAAAATGGGAAAAAGAGAGGAAGTAAAATAACACGTGGTTTGTCTATTAGGGGAAAAATTAGTAGTGGCTTGTATTCTGAAATGCCCGCTGCAGTAAAGGAAGCGTAGCTGATAGCATTCTTTTTTCATTGTCATGGATCGTAAAAACTCCACATCCCTGCTGGGGTGACTGGAGGGACCTGCTTGGACTAGCTGACCTGGAAGGAAGATGGCTCTGTTTTCATTTTCTAAACAACATCCAAACCTTGCCAGTTATACATCTGAAAGGAAACTATCAAAGGTTCCTAGATGCTGACACGTGGACATATTTGTTGCACAATTATTGATTTGTTTTCTGCATTTTAAGCTCCATGACAAGTCGTGGGGGTGTTTATATCCTAGGAGGCAAGAAGCTTCTGGGGCCAAGTTGACCAGCTATGACCAGCTTATGCTGTGGGCACCTCACTGGGCAAAGCCGGCTCAGGGCCTCTGTGAGCATCCCTCTACAGAGCATCATCTGCAAAGAGATGTGTGTGCTGCTCCCACTAATTCACCGAGCGCTCGGCTCAGCCCGACCAGGAGCTATGCGCTAACCTTCATTACTACATTCATATTAAAAGACAACTCTGCGTCTTTCAATCATGTATTTCCCTCTAATTAAGGCATATTCACTTTTTTCCCCTAATTAGGTATTCTTTGTTGCATAATGTTTGCTCTAATCTTTTGGAATCTTTCTCAATATCCAGTCATTACAGGCTCCCCTCGAATTCAACCAAAGCATGTTATTTTTTCTGCTAATTATATCCTCATTTACAGATTGGCGCCTCTTCTGATTGGCTCGGTGCACCAGTTGCTATGACTTCATTAGTTGCGTCTCCTGACCCTGTTATTTCTTGTGACAGGACTTGCTCCTTGTGTCCTGTGGCTCCAGATCCCAGGGTCACTTCTCGCCAGGGCTGAAATAGTGTCAAACACACAGAGGTTTAGAGGGTGGACGCCACTGCTGCAGTCGCTAATTACTACACACAGCCACCGTACAAATTACCGATGCTGCTGGGCCGTCCCTTCTTCTTTTTTTTTTCTTTCTTTTTTTAAATGAATGTTTTAAAGGTGTCATTAACAGGTTAGTTTCATTTTTAAAAACCTTGCTGATTTTTTAAAAAGCTAAGCATGTCTGTCTCCCTGCTATGGTTCCCAAAGAAAGCATCTTTCAAGTACCAAACCTCACAACCTTCAGTTTTGTATGGGGCTGCCACTGTGCCACTGTGTGAGTGGGGAATTTGGGTTTCAACTCAATTATTGTCAATCTCAAAAAATTCTGAATTTTAAAATCACAAAAGTGATGATAGTAGAATTCTCTCATTCCAGGCAGACACACGTAACCAAAAAAGAAAAACAACCAAATTAAAACAAAATTATATAAAACTACAACATACTAACATAAATTGCTGTTGTTACAGAAAATAGCAAGATGAAGCCCTCTGGGCAGCCAAATTTTTTTTAAAAAAAGAGTTTAATGGATTAGATAATATATATATAAAGAGATAATTAAAATGAATGAATTACATTTGCATACCAATGCTATCATTTTAATAAGCAGAGTAGAGAAATGGGATGTGAAAATTGGGGGATTCCCAGGGCAGACAATATGTTGTGATCCCCACTTTTAAATTCTAGGCCATCGGAATAACCCAGTTTCCTGGAATCAGAGACCCAGGAAGAATCAAGCCTGCAGAGTTTAAATGCAAGTTAGTTAATATGAAAAATGCTGTATCTAGTTGTTTGCAAAATTACTTTTGTTGATTAAAAGGCTCTTCAGAACTTCCGGCTGGTGAAAGGGTTTTAAATTGTCTAATGCTGATTGTGATTGCTATGCAGAAAAAAGGCAGTGCAAAGCAAACCATTATATCACTGAATCTTTGTTAAGCAGGCCTTGAAAGTGTCTGACAGCATAATTAATCTTGTGATATGAACAAAGAAACCAACTCAATAGTATTGAAGATGCTTATTAAAAATACTAAATACCTTTTTCCACTTAAAAACCTTTTGAAACAGTGTGGGAAGTGGCATTACCTTTTTGTTTTTGCAGCATTTTCAAGTAAAATTGATACTCAGGTCTATAGCGCAGCAGCAAAACTGTGAAGTGGACAACAATAAGAATTAGTTAAAAAAAAATCCTGATTCCCGACCAAGGATGCTGGCTGGCTCACCAACCTGGCAGCTGCAGGTTCAGACAACGCCCCCTGGCAGCAAGGCCACTAGCCAAAGAAGTTGAAGAAGAATGAATGGTTGACAAATCCTCCTTTGATAACAAAAACCTACCAAGCCTGCTGCCTTCCCTTGCTCTCTTTTCTCTTGGGGATCTCAAATGAAGGCTCTGCATACAACCATCTACAATTCCAAAGAGCTTTAGAGGCATAAGACATATTTGGATTATTGGGTGTTCTTTTTTGTTAGGGCAGAGTTTGGGGTCCAGTTATCAGGGTTTCCTGGGTCTCCTAGGGAACGCTGTCATGTCTACATCCTGGGGAAATGACCGAAGAAGACCCCAAGGGGCCACCAGCAACATTTCTAACCTGTGCGGGTGAGACAATGGTGCAGTCGCTGCACGCAGGCGGGGCAACTGGGGGGGAGGGGCAAGGGCTATGGTGAGCCCGGAGTTGGTGAGAGAGCCTCCTTTTATCGGCTGGACTTTTTACCTGGGATGGTAACTATATAGACCACTGATACGTGACACTCTGCAGTCAACAATTTCAGTGTAACTAAATTTCCCGTAATTTCAGTGCATGTAGCAATAAGCATGTATTGAGCTCACACATCTGTGGAATGACCAGTGAGGGGTGTTGGCTGATCTTGACTGGGCAGCTCCATTAACTTTGGATGGAATGGCTCTGCATTCCCACATCTGCAAGTAAGATGGACTCAGCTGACCTGGATGGACCCAACTGAGGCAACTCGGTTCCCTGAGTCCCTCACCCTTATTGGTCCAAGCATGTTCTTCTTATGGTAATGGCGGAAGTGCACAGCAGCAAGCCTGGGAGGGCCTCTAGGCCTAGGTTTATAGCTGGGAGCTAATGCCATGAAGTGCTCAGAAATAGTCACAGAAACATAAAGCTTTGCAAAAGGGATTAGGGAAGGGACTGAAAGAGACACATTAATGTGTTCATATTTAGCATACTTACATTCTGCCCTTTTAGGATAAAGAAAGTGTTAATATCTAGTTATAGCTTAAACTCTTTTGCAAACTAAGAATGAAAAGCATTTTTTTTTTTTTAGTATTAAGGCATATAAATTGGAATGAACTATTAGTGTTCCATGATGCTGGCAATCAGAAGAGAGATCAGTGAGAAGACTATAGATTGAAAGGGGATGGTTTAAACCATAATCATTTGCGCTTGATATGTTCATCTACCAAACAAAACACATAAAAAGAAAAATCCATAATCAACAGAATTAATAAGAAAGTTCAGCAAGATAGCTGGATAGACCACCAAACTACAAAAATCAATAGTATTTCATTTTACCAGCTATAATCATCCAGGAAAAATAATTTGAAAAGTAAAATATCACTCACAGTATCCACAACACATAAAGTTTACAGAAATAATACTTTAAAAGCTCTGATGATAAATTTATATTAGAATCATGGTCATATTCTAAGCATGCCAATTCTCTTGTACTTAAATTTAATTCAATCTAAATATAAATTCCAGTGGGAATTTTGAGAAAATTTACCTATTTGTTCTAAAATTTAAATTTGTTTAAAAATTACTCTAAAATTCAGTGAAAGATATAAAAAAGCTAATTCAATAATTGAATGGAGACTAAAGACTTAAGAATTGTTATACCAAAAGTAGAGTCATATTACAAAGTCATACCAGTATAAACAGTGTGGTATGGGCAAAGGGCAAATAGACTGGTGAACAGATAGTATCAGAGATCTAGAGAGAGGCTGAATTCATTAGTAGGTATTCTTGAGAAAACTAGATCACTCCATAGAGAAATATAAAAGAAGATTTCTACTTAATATCACATTCAAGTGGACTCTAAGTGGATTGAAAAATGAAAAGGTAAGGTGTAAATATGAATGGTAAAAATAAACAATTATTAGAAGAAAACATTGCTGTGATGTAGGGAGAAGGTATTTTCTAAACAGAATTTTAAAAACTGAAAAAATAGGCAACAATATCTGCCAGATTTACTCACTTCAAAATTGAAGGCTTTTGGAGGACACATCAGATAAGCTAATAAACCAAGGACAGGATGGGAGATTTTGCAATATTTTAAATTGAAAAAGGATGAATACCTAGACAGTAACCCCAAGAGAAAATGGTCAAATTCTATGTTAAGGCAATTTACAGAAGAGGAATCTCTAAAAGCTGATAAGTATAAAAGGAGAAGCTGAACATCATTAGTAATCAGAGATATGCAGAAAAAAATTTTTTTTTAAGATAGCTTTTTATACCTTTACAAAAATTGGACGGCTAGAAAATCCCCAGTGTTTGTAGGGATGACGGATTATGAGACACTCATGCTCTGCTTAGCACTATTAAACACACACACTGCCCACAGGTCCCTGGCAAATAGGTGTTGAATGAGCAGTGCATGCTGGGAATTTCCTGGAGAGCACGCTCAGGATCAATGTCCCAAGGAGTGAAACTGATAAGAAAAGTTGAATTGAAATGTAGTCACCACAAGATCTTACCTGTCACATTATTTTACAGGGAGGTCCAGAGCTAGAGGGCCCTGGATCTTGTGTAAAGCAGCTCTGTAAGTCCCCTGGGAAGGACTCAGAGAAGAGGGCAGCCAACCCTCCTAGCAGTTGAGATTTTGTTGGTTCTGAATAGGCAATCTGGGCGACCTACTCTAGCAAACACTGTACCCTATGATCCAGGAATCCTAGCACTGGACCCACTTTGCAAATAATACGTGGATATTAGTCACAACATTAAGTGCAGAAGCAGCAGTTGGGAGCCTGTGTGTCTAGCCCTGAGAAGATCAGTAAAATGTAGCGATGTGAAGTAATTCCGAGCAATGGATTACTATGCACACATAGCAATATGGATCTTAACATCTGTATAAATTAAAATACATGCACACTGGTAACAGTATGCGCTTGCCAAGAATGGAGACTAAAGAACAGATAACAGCGGTTGTCTATGGAGATGGGGTTAAAAGAGAATAAGTAAATAGACAGATCAAAAGATGGGTTTTGCATGGATGGATGGTGTAAATATGTTGCAAATCGAGGATTACAATGATCCCAACCCTCTGCTCCACAGTCCCAGAAATAAAAATGTCAGTGTAGGGACAGAAATCTCTTATCATTATTTAGGTCAACCCCTAGACCATTCCACGTGCTTTCTTTCACATCTAGTCCACATAAGGCCTTTATGGACTTGTGGTCCAGCTGGTATATCTATTTTCCAGGGAAACAGGACTAGAGATTGTTTTGCAGATGCTTGAACTTAGGTTTTCATACTTGAGTCTAACTGAAGGTTTCTGGAGTGCATGAAGAAAGATGTTGAAGTTCTTCACACTTGTAGAGTTCATTTGAAGAGAATAAATTCAAGCATGGGCTTGGGAAAGATGTTGCCAGTGGAAAGTAGGCATGGAGAGAATCAGGAGTTTGAAGAGGCAGTGGCTCCAGCAGGGAAGGAAGGCATTCCTGGAGCTAATGCAGTGAAAAGTGCAGTCTTACAATGAGGAAGAGAAACAACGTTCAAGAGATGCTCAAGTATTTTTAAACTGTGAAACTGCCAAAGAGAATTTGAGGCGGAATGTATACAGTCCACATGGAGAAAGATTTTTTATAGAAAAATCCAGTTTCTAGGATATTCTTATCACAGGGTTGGGAAGCAGGAAATAAATTCAGAACAATGGCTCTGTGGAACTCTTAATGCCAGGAGAGTCTAGCCTCCCATCTCAACGTCTGGACTCTTGAAAGTAAGAAAGTATATACAAGGAGATGCGTGAGTGAGTAGTCTGGGCTCTAGTACTGATGGGCACGGCCGTGTTATTTTATTTTATTTTATTTTTTTCTGATGAGTCCTGTCCCTGTTTAGATGTCAGCTTGCCCATCTGTAAGGGAAAAGTTTAACTTTTTTTTTTTTTTCTGGACTTGATAGAAGAGAGTGATGTAAGAAAATGTTGACAAAATCTCTGCTCCGGCTGTCAGGGAGATGGAGCAAAACAGCCAAGCCGTATCATATGAGCAACTAGTGGGGATCTTTGCTGAAGAGGAGGAGAAAGGGGAAGAGGGGGGTAAGGGGAGGAAGAGCAGAAGGAAGAGGAGAAAGAAAGGAATGGAACTGGGAAGTAATGTAGGAGCATAAAAAGAAGGAAAAAGAAAAATAATAATTTAAGTAGAGTGTCTGGTAGCGTTTGTCATCCCCTCAGTTCGATGTAGTGTGAGCATTCACTTCTGTAGCATAGGTCTAGTGTTTCAAAATAAAGAAAAACTTATGTATTTAAAACCATTGGAACTTTTCTGATGGTCCAGTGGTTAAGAATCTGCCTTGTAATGCAGGCAACAGGGTTTCCATCCCTGGCTGGGGAACTGATATCCCATGTGCAGCGGGACAACCAAGCTGCTCACCACAATTACAGAGTCCCCAACAAACGCTCAGTTGTGTCTGACTTCTTTGCGACCCTATGGACTGTAGCCTGCCAGGCTTCTCCATTTATGGGATTATCCAGGCACGAATACTGGAGTGAGTTGCCATTGCCTTCTCCAGGGGATCTTCCCAACCCAGGGATTAAACCCGGGTCACCCGTACTGCAGGCAGACTTTACTGTCTGAGTCACTAGGGAAGCCCCAACAAAGACCTAGTGAAGCCCCTCCCACCAAAAAAAAAAATCTTCTATGATCTCAGTGCAATCCAGCTATATAATTTGCTGCTCTATTAACATAGTAACAATTTATTCCAACACTGGTGAAAACAAATGACCCTCTTGGACTTACTGAAAGTTGACATATTTGTACATGGACATACACCTAAAAAATTTAAGGGATTTTAAAAGTTTTTTTGGGGGGGGATATTTTGGATTACACATTTTTCTTTTTACTTACATGTGTTATTGAGCACACGGTATTATAAGTGTCCCAACGTCTGATGTCCCTTCCTATATCTGAGCTCTTTCTCACGTTTATGAGACAGAGCCTGCCTGCCTCCATAGAGGTTGAAATGACAACATATTTTTCCCATTTGTTTTACAAATAGGAACAAAGGACATGAATCTGTGGGTTAACCCTTCATGAAACAATGAAGTGGGGACTGTGGGTAATCATTCTAGAGAGACGGTGGCACTGTGTCCACATCTTATTTCCTGAAGCACCCATAGCATAATGACCACATGAGGGATGAGTATGTAGGGTCTGTGGTATTGGCAGTATTGGCCAGAAGATTAGGCTCAGCAGTACTGACCACATGGCTTCTGTGGAGTGATCAGGCATCTTTTCCAGTCCAGGCCTGCTGGATATAAAGATTTCTCAAAATCCTTCTAGTAATTTTTCTTGGTCTTGAATTAGTTTGATTTTACTTCTAACTCTTGGAGCTAAGAATCTTGATGGGAACATTAGAACTTAACTCCCATGTAAGATGCAATTCTGCTCCTTTAATGCCTGACTTAATTCACCAATGAAGCCATCTGGACTTGTAGTTTTCATTGTGAGAAGTTACTTAATTCCATTTGTTGTGGTGGTGGTGGTGGTGGTTCATACACGACTCCAGGTGGTTCATGTATGACTCCAGGATATATTCCTAATATAATAGGATATAATATAGAAACACAGTCACATTTTAAAAAATCACTTAGCATATTATCTATCTTGGTAAATGTTCTAGGTGAAATTTTTAAAATTTCATTTTGCTGTTATTGGGTAAAGTATTCAATAAATGTGAATGAACTCTAATTGATTGACCTAGTTACTATATATTTCTGTATCTTTACAGATTTTAAACTTGTTCTACCAATTACTAGACAGGAGTGTTGAAATCTTCAACTGTATTTTGTATTTGTCTTTTTTCCTTTTAATTCAATAATTATTTGCTTTATGCACTTCAAAGATATATTTTTAGGTACATACAGGTTTGCTTGTTGTGTTTTTTGAAGATTCTAAGTATTGTATCTTAAGAAATATCTTTGCCTCTAATATTCTAATATTTCTTGCACTGAAGTCTTCTTTGTCTATTAGTTTAGTCCCATGTGACTCTACTTACATAATTAATTTTGTATCATATGCCTTTTTCTATCTCTTTTTTGTAAGCTATTTGTGCCTTATTTTTAAAATAGGTTTCTTATAGGTAGATATCAATCTTTGATATTCAGCAACAAAGAAGAAAATTCTAAGGAATTCTTGGGAATTTCTTAAGTAATCCCATATTTTTCGTCTCACTATTTTGTTTTGCTGAAGTACATATTTACACATAAATTTTTCAGTAACATGTAAAATAATCTCCATCTGAAAAGGAAATATTAACACAAAATAAATGCCATATAAAATTTATAAATTTGAAAAAGAAAATAATACCATGAAATTTAAAAGCTATCGTTCTTTAAAATTTTTCATTCAGATATATTTAAAGAATTAATAGAATATTATTTAAGTTTACAGTATTGATGAGGGTAAAAGAGGACAGTAAAAATGCTGGCTTGAAACTCAGCCTTAAAAAAAGCTAAGATCATGACATGGCATGCAGTCCCATCACTTCATGGCAAATAGAAAGGGAAAAAGTGGAAGCACTGGGTTTATTTTCTCGGGCTCCAAACTCACTGTGGACTGTGACTGCAGCCGTGGAATTAAAACACACTTGTTCCTTGGAAAGAAAGCTATGATAAGCCCAGTGCATGCCTGTTATGTCACTTTAGCCGTGTCTGACTCTTTGTGACCCTATGGACTGTAGCCTGTCAGGCTCCTCTTCCATGGGATTCTCCAGGCAAGAATACTGGAATGGATTGCCATGCCCTCCTCCAGGGGATCTTCCCAACCCAGGGGTCAAACCCGTGTCTCTTACATCTCCTACGTTGGCAGGTGGGTTCTTTGCCATTGGTGCCAATGACAAACCTAGGCAGCATGTTAAAAAGCAGAGCCATCGCTTTGCTGACGTAGGTCCATAGAGTCAAATCCATGGTTTCTCCAGTAGTCATGTACAAATGTGAGTGTTGGTCCGTAAAGAAGACTGAGCACCAAAGAACTGATATTTTTGAACTGTGTTGTTGGAGAATACTCTTGAGAGTCCTTTGGACTGCAAGGATATTAAACCAGCCAATCCTAAAGAAAATCAACCCTGAATATTCACTGGAAGAATTGTTGCTGAAGCTGAAGCTCCAATCCTGTGGCCACCTGATGTGACGAGCCGATTCATTTGAAAAAACCCTGATGCTGGGGAAAGATTGAAGGCAAAAGGAGAATGGGGTGGCAGAGGATAAGATGGTTAGATAACAAATCATTCATTCAATGGACATGAATTTGAGCAAACTCCTGGAGATAGTGGAGGACAGAGGAGCCTGGCCTGCTGCAGTCCATGGGTCACAGAGTCAGACATGACTTAGAGATTGAATAACAGCAAATTTAATTTTATATTTACCAATTAAGGTACATGGGGAAAATGTTAAAGGATTCATAAATCCAGTTCTTACTATTTCAACTATTGAAATATAATTATTTAATGTCATGTTTTCAAAGTGTCTTCCCTTGCATTTCTGCTTCCATCAAAAAGATGATTAAACCAGTAATAATAAAGTTTATAACTGTGTTCAATAAAAAGGTGTCATTCTTTAAAAAAAAGTTAAGCACACAAAGTATTAATTTTCCTGTGCAGTAGGATTTACCTTTTTCATGATAAATATTACAAATGTAGAAAATTGTCTTTCCTTTTTTCATTGAAGTTGATTGAATTAAGAATGCACCAAAAAGTATCCACAGATTGGGCTTTAGCAGACCTGTTCCTTCATATAAAATTATTTCCTTTTGAACAATAAAAATATTTTGTCAGCTTGTCTTGATTTTGGTTTTGATGTCGTTAACTGTCGATCTTCAGATTTAACATCAATTTCTAATAGTATTTTAGAGTATTATACAGTATTCACATAGTCCACTATTTGTATTTCTCCTATTAAAAATCCTTACAAAGAATTACAGCCTATTGTGATTATTACACCATTGGGATATGCTAGTGAGCATTATAGGATAGTATCCATGTAATGTAACATTTGAGTCACCTGTCAGACAACGTATATAGCATGGCACGGGCTCATGTGCTAAAAATACCAATTTAGGGACTTATTTTGAATTCAAAGCTTGTAGTTCTGGAAGCACCATTCAGGATTTACATAAAATATGCTTTATAAACTTATTAATAGTTATTGTTATAGTTATGATTTACTCTTAGTGGATGACAGGGCCACAATCACAAGTTTATAAAGCAACAGCAGCTGCTTCTCTTACCCGCTCCTTTCCTAGCTGCTTTAAATGTTTATGTTAGCTTTAGACTCTGCCTAACAGTGCTTCCTTCTCTTGCTCTTGGGTTGACATCAATGGACTTCTTAGAACCAATAATGTGTCTATATTTATTGTGAAGCTTTAATTTACACTCAAGATTTATAACTCTCTTGTTTTCCCAATTTCTAGGCTGATATTTATCAGACTCCTTATTTGGAGAAATATATAAATTTCCCTAAGATGCACAGAAGCAATCCCATATGGAAATATGAATCATATATTTGTCTTGCTTTTTCATCATCTAATAATCTCTGGCTTTTAATTGGTATGTTAGGCTATTTACATTTAATGTAATTATTAATATGCTAGAATTTGCATCTACCATCTTGCTATTTGTTTTATATATGATCTCATTTTTTCTTCTTTTTTTTCTCTTTCCTATTTTCTTTTCAATCTATTAAGCACTTTTTAGTATTTTATTTCCATTTTATTTCTACCTTGGACATATTAAGTGCCTTTTTGTTCCATTTGTTTTAATTGCTCATGGTTTTCCAAGTGCATTTTTACCTTTTTCTAGGCCACTTTCAAATTGTGTTATGCCACTTTATGTATAATGTAAGAACTTCAAATCTTACAAGTCTATGTCTCCCTTCCCATTTTTCCATCCTTTGTGCTATTGTGACCTTGCATTTTAATTCTACTGGAGTGGATTGCCATTTCCTTCTCCAGGGGATCTTTCTGACCCAGGGATCAAAGCCGGGTCTCCCGCGTTGTAGACAGGCGCTTTACCGTCTGAGCCACCAGGGAAGTCCTTTAATTCTACAGATATTATTAACTACACTGTTATTATATCTATATTTGTGTTTCATTTGTATATCTGTATCTTTATCTCCATTCTTCAAAGGTTATCTTTTAAAAACTATTGTGTAGTGTTGTATAGATGTCTTTATCTACTTACTATTTTTGGTGCTCCTCATCCTTTCTTACAGATCTGAGTTTATGTTTAGAGTTATTTTCCTTCTACCTAAAAACCTGGGCTCTTTCAGCTCAGTCTCACATTTCCCGAAAACTGTTTCAGAGCCAGTGCCTGTACTAGGCAGTGAGAATACAGAAGGAAGAGGAGGCCAGAGCCCTCTCAGTATGCTCAAGAGCCTATAGTCCAAAGTATGATGAATTCACTCAAAATCACAAGGCTGAGTGATGCCACAGAGGCATGAACCGTGGATGGAGCTGGTGCTCCTATGGAGGAGACCAGTGGCATTATTGGTGGAGATGTCCAGAGGAGGTAACAAGCAAACTGGGTGTTGACAAAAATAAAATGGGAATTACTCCTTGGAAGGAAAGTTATGACCAACTTAGATATCATATTAAAAAGCAGAAACATTACTTTGCCAACAAGGTCTGTCTAGTCGAGGCTATGGTTGTTCTAGTGGTCATGTATGGATGTGAGAGTTGGACTATAAAGAAAGCTGAGCACTGAAGAATTGATGCTTTTGAACTGTGGTGTTGGAGAAGACTCTTGAGAGTCCCTTGGACTGCAAGGAGATCCAACCAGTCCATCCTAAAGGAGATCAGTCCTGGGTGTTCATTGGAAGGACTGGTGTTGAAGCTGAAACTCCAATGCTTTGGCCACCTGATACGAAGAGCTGACTCATTTGAAAAGACCCTGATGCTGGGAACGATTGAGGGCAGGAGGAGAAGGGGATGACAGAGGATGAGATGGTCAGATGACATCACCAACTCAAAGGACATGGATCTGGTTGGACTCTGGGAGTTGGTGAGGGACAGGGAGGCCTGGTGTGCTGTGGTTCATGGGGTTGCAAAGAGTTGGACACAACTGAGCAACTGAACTGAACTGAAATGATCTGTGTGTAAGTACATATTTAAAGTGGAATAGTTTGAGAGCTTGAAAAAAAAACAAAACAAAACTCTATGATCCCATGTTCATGCTCACTAGCCAGAAGCCTGAGGACCTTCCTTGCTGGTAAAGCTTCTTTAGCCACTCTAGACATCATCTTATGCTCTACTTAAACACAAGTGCTTGAACCAGAGGAGTTTCTGCAACTTCAGCTCTTGTCTTCACTAGCAGATGACACAAAAAGCCCCTGAGAGGAAAAATCTCTTCCCTGCTGGTGGGAGGAGCTTGCTTGGCTCCTACAGAGGATAAGTTCAGAGCCAGCATAGCAAACTCCCTCAGACAACATCTGATTTCCAAGAGCTGAACAGCTTCTGAGGCTCTGTGCTTTTAGCACACCCACAGCCAACATGACACACTCAAGGTTTTCATGGTGGGCACCAGAGGTCCTCCTGCCAGAAGCTCTTGATACAATCAAGATAAGACTGTCAAGGACTTAACACAACTCTGGGATCTTGGAAAAGAAACTTCCCCCGGCTCCACTTGGGGACTGGCCCTTTCTCCGTATAATAGCCTGCCATCTGACTTTGAAGCCAGATTCTTGGGTCAGTTCATGTCTGTGCATGTCTCAAAAACTCCCCCAGACTTTTCTCTCCTCCACCCATTTCTACAGGCATGTACTCTAATGCTCTGAACTTATCCCTCATCCAGTAAACACAGCCTCAGTAACATATAAACATGATTTATGAAAACAAATCTTCCCCCAAATCTGCTTCAAAAAGCAGTGTCACATAGCTGTAAGCAAAGATGAAAGGCCATGATTAACAGGACCTACATCTGCACCAAGGGGAGATACAGCTCGGGTCTCTCCCAGCAGAGTGTGTGCACTAGGCTGATTGGTGAAACTCCTAACCAACCTGTACCGTTTCCTGTGTGCCAATGTGCCGTGCTAAGTGCTTGCCATTGGTGAGACCTCACTATATTCAAGCCATCCAAAGGGATGGAGCCTATTTTCATATGCGTGTTGTAGATGAGCTTTAGAAAGATAAGTAGTTTGCACAAAATCACAGAGCTAATGCATAGAAGAGCTAGGACGAGGTGAGCAGTCGTAAAGAGAGAACTGTTTACTAGCAGAGCTGCTTAATTAAGCCTGTTCTAGAGCAGCCAGACCCCAGCTAACCCACATACATCATCTGTAACACATAATTGTAAAGTCCCTGAATTTTGGAGTTGTTTGTTATGCAGCAATAGTTAACTGATAAACTTACCTTCTCAGTTCATTCTCAATCCCTAGGGACTAACAAAGTCCCCAGAGTGGTATAGATGTTCAATAACTGTTGTTTGAAATAATTTCCTTAAAATCTCCTTTTAAAAAAAATTCATCATAAGGCCTATTAACTGGCCTATGTACACTGTGATATTCCTCCATGTGGTTCCAGAGGAATAAAAACAAACAAGTGAAGATAGTGTGATGTGGGTTACTAAGGATCTGAGCTCCTAGGAGTCAGGGCCTGGGACCACCCAGCTACCTTTGGCATCTCCTGGAGGCAGTTGACACTTCCCACACTGGCTCTGATGAAGCCAGCCTCCTTCATCTCCCACTGGACTGCAATGGTATGAAGTGAACCAACCGGGCAAGGCAAACTTCTATGCTGATTCTAGAGGTGGCCACCTCTACCGGAGGGTGTGTGAGTCTCACCGGAGGTTGCCAGTGTGAAGTCAGATCCACTTTTTGCCTGATTTTTTTCAAAGGCAATTTTCCAACACGTCTGAGGAAGCACAATGCCTCTCAGGCTGGCTGAATGCTGTTTCCCAGGAGCAGCATTCTGGAAGGTGGACCAGCAGGTAGAAGTGTTCTTCAGAGAGCCGCATCCCCATGGGAATGGTGACAGCTTGAGCCTGCTGGGGAGTCGTGTTGTGTTCTGAGGTGTGAAGGGAAGGCATGAACTGTGCATATGCTATGCCATACAGTTTTGCCTACTGCTGCTGGGAGCTTCGTTGTAGCTGTGAATGCTCTATTCCTCTCCTTTTCACCCCTGAAGATTCGCGAACATTCAGGATTGGGCTGTGTGAGGCAGAGCCTTCCCTGAATGGTAGGCGATGGAGAATGTGGTTCTGATGGTTCTACCCACTGGGGTCGCTGGGCACATGTTAGGGAACCTTTTAAAGCTTGTGGCTAAACAGCCTGCCCTTCTTGAAGCAGCCTTCCCACCACTGCAGGGTGGAGGATTTTGGTCTCGTTGAAGGTTTTTCTTGGTACAGATTTAAAAAGCAAAACACCTTCCAAAAGAGCAGACATGAAGGGTATCTAATCGGAGGCTGCAGGAATGAGAACCCATCCATTGCACTAAAGGAAACACAGATTGATGCCCATGTACATCTGACAGAATTTAGAGGCAGCCCTTAGGTGGGCTTAAAGTCTATAGTCTGCAAACCACGAATGTGCTTCTGTCTTTGTCAGATAGAACAGGGAGCCTTAGAGACTCTCTTAGGATTGTGAGAGAAGGCAAGAAAAACAGGAGGAGAGAGAGGGGAGGAGAAAAGGAGAAAAGAGGAGGGGCGAGGGAAGAGAAGGAGAAATTCTTGTCAAAATCTTTTTAGTGCACAAAACTAATTCTGTTCATCGTGGATTTGGTGAGCTGGGTAATATTCTGTGCACGGCTCCTAAATGAATTATTAAATGTCGACTCAAGATGGCTTAACTAAAATACCCAATTTAATAACCAAAAGTATCTAAGGTAACAATAACACTTTTACAGGTGAATGTAGAGTTGTCAAGTCAAACCATTATAGACAAGCTTTGGGGTTTTCAAATAATCTTCCTCCACATCTCATCTTCTGCCACTAAATACCCACTCTGGAGAGTGTGCTCCTTTTCAATAAAGATCATCCCTCCGGTGCAGGCTTTGCTAGTCAGACCCAGCCAGCAAACCTTTTTTTTTTTTTCTTTTTCCTTTCTAAAATATAAAGCTAAACAAGATCTCAGTCACAACCACCAAATCTTTATTAATGCATTCCTTGTGCTACTTCTGAATATTAATAAAAATTAATAATTAATTTTGCCTTTGGCATTGCAAGATATACTAGTTTTAATTAGTGTACTGTACTCCTATACAATTAAAAAATAATTGATGTCCACGCTTATTGGCGGCGTCTGTGATCTTCTTTTCTGTTGTTGTCAACAAATGCCTTAAAAAACAAGTTCAAGAATGTTGCGCTGTCTGCTTGATTTACACACCCAAAGTAACAGGCAAATCTTTCATGATGAAACAGAACAGTTTTCTGTTTAAATTATACACAAGTATATTAACTAGAAAGAGAAAATTAAAAGCTGATGGCTACAAGGAATAATGGAAAGTCTATAAAAATGTTTTATCTATCAACAAATTTGCCTGGAAAATATCAATGGTTGGCACCATCTCTCAGCTGAAACGTGGAGAGGCCATCTTGGATCTGTTATGTCAATTCCATCAAGCATTTAATTCCAGTGTCCTCCTTAATCAGCTTTAGTTATTTAAATTCGGCATATCATGTTACTGTTCTAGTACATCATTTTAATTGTGCCATGAACTACTTTATTATGGAATGTTAACGTATCTCCTTGTGTCTCTCGCTTCCTCTTTCTTTCCTAACAATGCAAACTATAGAACTCAAGGCAGAACTCCTACCGATAAAGAGAAGAGAGTTTCCTTCAAAAACACTCGTATCAGGAATTTTGAACAGAGAGAGTGGTTGCTGTTCTAGAGGATACAACTCAGATCCTACAGCACATGTGTTTCTTGGCTTTATTTCTTAGAGTCAAGAGTCTTATTTTTAGGAACTGTCTACTAAACAACTACAAATATACATGGGGTGCCAAGAAATGATATACCAAGAGGATATAGACTTAGTAAAGTGTAGGGCAAAGAAGAAAGGGGCAGCATGAGGTATTGAACCTCACCCTTTACCCAGACTCACTGGTGAGTGAGTGTTTTTTTAAACAGAAAACCAGAAACTGATGCAAATGTTTCTTTTATCAGGCTAACGATCTTAATAGCAATTTTAAGCAAAAAACTATGCCAAATTATCTGTCCTAAAAATGTAATCTTTGGCTTATTTTCCATAGCAGTTTTGCCTTCATACAACGTATCATGATCTAAGTTATCTCAGTCATGCATCGGATTACTTGCTCACAGTCTGTGCCTCCGACTAGAATCTTCCTGCCATGAGGGCAGGCAATACTGTCATTTCATTCTCTCCACAGCTGCACTCACCATGCCCAGCACAGTGTCCGGCAGACATTAGACATTTAGCAAACATCTGCAGATGTTATTAATTCTGACCTAAAATACAATTCTTTGTCCTTTGAATGCTTTGAATTTTTTTTCCTCACACTTCAAAAGTTGAATGGATAAACAAACTGTGGTAAAACCATATAATGGTCTATCACTCAGCAACAAAAAAATAAAAACTAAACTACTAATACACATAGTACCATGAAGGAATCTCAAACAATAGGCGGAGCAATGCATGCCAGTTACAAAAGAATGCAATCTGCGTGATTCAGTGTGTTTGGAGTCCTGGAGCAGAGAAAGCTAGGCTGTGGTGCGAGAAATCAGGACAGAACTTGGGTCACCTCTGGAGGGGAGTCTCTGGACAGGGGCCTCAGGGAACATTCTAGGGTCATGGAAATGTACATCTCGATTAGGCTGGTGGTTACACGGACATGTCCACTTGCCCAAACTCATCAAACTCTCCCCTTAAGATCTGTGCACTCACAGTATGAAATTTCTTCTTCTTCTTCTTCTTCTTCTTTTTTTTTTTTCCTTAATCTTAGCAATACACATTATTTTTCTAATCCACTGGTAAATGTAGGCGACAACTCACAAAATGTATACCGTTGGGGGGTTCTGGAATTCCTCTCCCCACATCACTGCCTTCCTTCACAGGTCCCTGGACAGGACAACCAGGGGGAAGAGACAAATGCTATGGTCCCTCCTGGAGCCTCACCTGCCCTTCCAGCCTGGTGGGTTTTCCCAGCTGGCTTCTCCCTGACCTGAGGGCTGTGCCCTGTCTCTTTGGCCTGATGCACGGGCATGAAAGGCAGGGGTTTCTCCATTATAAGCACGCAGTTTTGGACGCAGAGACGTGCCTGGCTCCTCCACCAGAAGCTGTGAATAACACTCTTAACAGCCCATGCAAATGCTGTGGTCTGTGTCTGCGTGCCCAGCTGGTCTGCTGATCAATTTTTACTTCTCAAATTGGGTCAGTGAAAAAGGCTGGAGCTTTCTGTTCCTGTGATCTAAATTCTCCCTGCAATCTAAATTCTATTAACACTGGGAAACCTGGAAATACCAAGGCAGGCCTTTGGCTTCGCTGGGGACCACCTTTCAGAAAGGTCCACTGACCTATTTTCTTTTTAGACTTTCTTTTAATTAAAAGGCCCAAATTTCCTGGGTGTTAATGGAGGATTAGCTTGAGAATTACAAGGTCGTGTATCAAGCAGAGAGCAAGCAAGGGACAAGGTGAATTGTGCCTCTCTCTAATCGGGGCTTAAGCACATCTGGAGGTTCTTCTTGTTCAAGAAATCACAATGTGACCTCCTCATGTCTGGAGGAAGCACCAAGGCAGGCGAGAGGGCAACAGGATAGTGCACCCTGGTGAGGGGATGGGCTGTGGACTTGGGCCGCCCTTTGGGGAGACTATCAGCTTCTTCTAAAAATTGCATCTTGCCTTATTCTACCTGGGGTTTCCCTGGTGGCTCAGCAGTAAAGAATCTGCCTCCAATGCAGGGGACTCAAGAGATGCAAGTTTGATCCCTGGGTCAGGAAGATCCCCTGGAGAAGGAAATGGCTACCCACTCCAGTATTCTTGCCTGGAGAATCCCATGAACAGAGGAGCCTGGTGGGCTACAGTCCACGGGGTCGCAGAGAGCTGGACATGACTGAGTGATTAAACCACCACCATCTTCTACCTGAGAGGCTCTGATGGCCCATCCTGACCTCGTTTTCCTGTTTTCCTTTAGTCATGGGCGATGAAAGCACATTCGGAGCTAGGAATCAGGACCTGCATTGTGTTTCCTACTCTGCTCTTGTTGGTTAACCTTCTTGGGCGGTTCCCAAGAACTTGTGGGTGTCTGACTTGCACCCAGTGGCCTGGGTTCCCCAAAGTGAATTCTGCACCTTATCCAGAATTGTCTCTTGGAAAAATTTCTGTTTGGTGTTCTCTATGTCCTCAACTTAAACCTTGCCCAAAGGATGTTGAAGGACAGACAGCAGCATAGCTCAGGCAGCGCAGGTGCCAGAGAGTGACTCGTATACATGTGGCACGTGGGGGGAGTATCTGAGAAGGAAGCAAGACGCTATGTTGGGTCAGAGAATGAAGGTAGCCCAGAGAGCTGGGACCATCAGAGAGCATCTCTGAGGAGAGAAACTTGGGCTTCATCTCCAGGGAGGAACAAGTCCAGGTGAGGGAGAAGGTTCCAAGCTCAACAGGCAAAAAGATGTGTTGCCTGGTGAAAGAATGAATACTCTTTAGGCCAGAAGAAGTTTGTATTTCCCTTGAAATTCATATCCCCATCCTTGGTTCACAAGTGTTGGCATATCACAGAGCATATGACCACATACAGCCACCCAAAAGGGACAGAGGGACAAAGCAAGAGCTACGGGTGCGGTAACTGCCTCACAGATCAGGGAAAGGCATCAGGCAGCTATGGTTTGAATCCCTAGTCTATCAAAAGCATCTCCTCTACATCCTGCCTGTAAAACTGGGTTTGTGGCATCAAAACCATCAAGAATATTAAAGAAGCACTTTGCATGTAGTCCTTCAGTACAGGATAGCTGTTATTGCTTTTCTAGGATGGGATCAAAAACACATTTACCCTAAATAAGGACCCATAAAAGGGGGGTTTTAAAGCATAAAAATGACAAAAAGTCACAGAATAATGCAACATGGCCTCTCCAGTCTTCACCCATCTTTTCACCAATCCGCCCTGGCTCCCAGGTGAGCCCTTATCCTGACCCCTGAGCTCCACCTACCATTCCTCAATGTTCAGTGGCATCATCTGAGCCTATTTTGGCAACGTTTACCTTTAAAAAAGTTTATTTTCCAAATGGATGCTTAGAACAAGTCCCAGCTGCAATAGCACTCAACTCGATGCTTCCTCAGAACCCGAAGGGCCCAGGGAGGATGGAAGGGTGGCATTTGCAGCTTCATACCCCAGGATCTCTGGACCACTCCAAGGTCTCAGCCTGTCTCTGTTCCTCACCTTCCTGCATCACCAGGAGTGTGGTGGGCCGGCTGGTGTTTGTAGATCCACCTGTGAGCAAGACTCGGGGAGGGGACGGGGGAGCCCAAGGGAGTTCAGGAGAACTTCCAGACTGCAGGTGGCGCCCTGGTAAAGAATCCGCCTGCCAATGCAAGAGACACAGAGATGCTGGTTCTATCTCTGGGTCAGGAAGAGCCCCTGGAGTAGGAAATGGCAATCCACTCCAGTATTCTTGCCCAGAAATTTCCATGGACAGAGGAAACTGGTGGGACACAGTACATAGAGTCACAAAGAGTCGGACAATGGCTGAGCGACTGAGCTCATTAAGGAGCTCAGATAGCAGGGACCTTTCAGACACTTATCACATGGAGCCCTCATCACTACCCTTCCAGGTGGAGAGTGGGCACGGTTATTTGAGTAACAGTTTGCTCCCACCCCCTCTCCCTAATAAACTATAAGCTCTGAGATGTCAGGAGCTGGATGAGCCTGGAGCCTCACTGTGCCCCTGGCCCTGGTACAGTGCCTGACATACAGCTAGTCCTCAATAAGTATTAGGAAAACGAAATAGTCCCATTCAATGATATTCATGTCAAGTCCTCTCTTGAGTCCAAAACCAAGTACAACCTTCATGCCCCAAGGCGTTAAGCTCTCTGGACTCTGCCCCCACCTCCACCCTCCAATTGCCCAGCAAAGCAGAGATTCCTCCCTGCTTCTGGATCCTTACATCCTCTTGTAGGATGTAGCATCCTCCTTACATCCTCAAGGCTCAGCTGCTGCACCTCCCCCATGGATTGCTCTTGTTCATATAGGATCTTTCCCTCCCACTAAATCAAGGTGTGCTGGAGGGCAGTGGGTGGCCTTAGCAGCTATCAACCCTGTCATTTTCCAGCCCCACTTCCTGACAGAGTTGACTAAAAGTGAACTTGAATCCTGATTTACCGCCACGATCACAAAGGACCTGAACTGTGTTTACCGAGCTATGCCCTAATGGTGCCCTTTGAGAAAGCAGGCAGGTGCCCATCATTCTGAAGCACTTCCTTCTGTCAACCCTGCAGGGAACACCCTCCAGCGTGGGAAACTGAGGCCTCCCCAGATGCTCTGCGGCTCCCACCCAGCCCAGCACATACACACCTCTCTGTGGCCAACACGGCTGGCCAGAGGAGGGCTGGCAGCCTGGCCTGTGGAGGCTTGAATATCGCGTGTGCTTGACTTTTATGTAACTGGTCAAAGTGACATGTCTAACTATACAAATGAAAGTTTTATGATGATAAGATCAGTTGTTACTGAGATATTTATGTGACAAGCTGACAGATATAAAACTACAAAGCTTGCTTTTATGCCTCCCATCCTTTCAGAGAGGAAAAAAAATAAATACTGAGATGATGGGTCACTTTGAAGAGAATTTATGATCCAAATTACCTAATACCTGGTAAACTTCTAATATGCAAAATGAAGTTTCTCTATGCTATTAAAAAGAAAAATTTCATTTGAATGAAATGAATTCTTCCTGGAGCACATGAATTCTTCCTGGAGAGGAATTTGAGGCTCTTGCCTTCTCCTGCCCCAGATAAACATCCCAACTCTGCCACAAGGAACAGGCTTCACATGGCTGCATTGCCTAAGGATCTTCCCTGCCTGTTGCAAAACATCGGTCCATCCTGTAGAGGAAAACCTAAACCCTGAAATGAGTATTTGTTGAAAGCCTGGGTGATAAAGCCCAGCCTTCCCTTGCCGCTGCAGAGTTCATGGCATCAAACTGGGAAAGATGCAAGGGAGTCTGCAGGAGTCCTGGGTGATGGGAGAATGACCACTGCCAACATCTTTCCAAAGATGCACTAAGAACACAGCATCTCACTTGGTACCCGCTGGGACCACTTTTCCCGATCAGATGGGTGTGGAAGTTGATACCAGGCTGATGCTGGGCTGTCTGCAATTAAACATTAGCAACATTACAACTTAACCTTGCCTGTTGGCTGGTGACCTTTGTTAGCAACTTCCAGGGAGCACAGCCAATTCCTGGGGCACTTCTTTTATGCCAAGCAGAGGACGTGGCATCCCATGGATCCCGCCTCCTTTCATGCTCACATCTTCTTCATAGGTAGACATATAGCTGTACCCACCTGCGGAGGATAAGTCAGAGGCCCAGGAGGGAGGTAGTAAACCCACCTCTGTGCCCTATCATGGTTGGGAAAGCTCTTCAAGACCACAGACGTGGAGTCTCTGCCAGAAGTCTCCAGACAAATGTCTCCTGCCCATCAACCTTACTCAGGTGGCACACTCTTGGTGGGGCGGGTGTTGGAAATCTCACTTCCCTGTGTCCAAAGTCCTCAGATCCTGGTTGTCTGGATTATAGGAACTAGGGATGGACAAGGCAGAAAAAGTATAATTCTCCTTTTGTAGCGGTTCCTTTAGGATGATGTTCCTTTTGGGAAGCCCCACAGGGTCAGAGTTGAGTGGGCCCCTCTTTAAATAGAGAGATGGAATTCCAGAGAGAAGAGGTCCTTCTCCATGGCCACACAGCCAACCAGTCATGGAGGGAACTGCAGCCTGGGGTCCCTCGAGCCCAGGCCAATCCCTTTTCTGTGCTTTTTCTCAAGCATCTTGCCCACCTCCAGCACATCCTCAGAGTCTGATTACCTTAGGGGTATTTGGGCAGGCTGCTGACCTTTCTTCACAATATGTTGTCTCTCGGGAAAGCATGGAGGTGGGTGTCAATGTGTGTGTATGCGAATGTGCACGCACGCGCACTGGGTATCAAACCCAAATTAAACTCTTTTACTGTATTTCATCAGATCGATCTTCTGTGTACGCCTCAGCATTGTCTCATTTAAATAAAACTTCCATTTGTAACAATCCTATAAATAGAAAGCCGTATTGATCAGGGCCCCACCAGCAGCTGCACTTTGGTTATCACTGAAGCCTGACCGGTTAACGTGAGGGCTACAATTTATTATGTGGCGAGATACAACGCAAGGCCATGCCATTTGGGCTCTAAACACAAGTGTGCGTCACTCAGGCGAGCAAGTTCAGTGGGGTCGTCCTTGGGATCACAGTTGGCCCTTGATTTGCCTCTTCACAACTTCGGATCTCAACAAGCAAGGCTTTAATAGACACTCCCTAGCCCAGGCCATGTTCAGCAAGTCAGTCTCCCCACAGCAGTGAAGATGTAGTCTGAGAACCACACAAAAGCTGAGTTGTTTTACACTTGGAAGAAAAGCTGTAGAGATGTGAGTGGGCTGCCAGTTGTGTCCTGTCTGCCAGGGATATTGACTTTACCACACTGAAACATCAGCCTCACCAGTATTCACTAAATGCTTACTGTGAGCAGGGCATGGTTGTGAGTGAAATTTATTTCATAAGGAGCTGGAGACTTTGAACATGCATCCATTGCTTTGTTGATTAAGCCACTAACCATCATTTTTATCTGTCTGCTGGGCATGACTGATAGCTGCCTAGTATCAAATGGTTTCTCCCCAATTCACTGAAACCAGGTGTCAGTGGGATGTTTGTCTTCAAATAGAAAGATCACGTACATACTTATGCTCAGAGAACTGTGGCTCAGACTCCTGTCTCCCTCACTGGCAAAACCCCACTCACTTTCCAGGGCTCTGAAACTCCCTACCAGGTCTTTCCCAGCACCTCAGACAGAGGTACTTCTGGACCCTGGACGCCTTACACCCAAAAGCTTACAGCCAGATGTTCGAGACATTCATTGCCACCGCAATGTGGCAAGACCCGTCCACCCAGGAGTTAGTGAAGCTGGCCTCTCGCTTCTGAGCCCAGTGCCTCCAGGATGGCTGAACTCCCCTCGGAAGCTTTTCTGTCAGCCCTGGACATAGAGCCACCCTTCAAGTTCACGTGGCTCAGCAGGGTCCAGGTTGTGACTTTTCCCAGCTTTCGTCCTTGTCCTTGGCTACCAGTTTGCCAGCAGAGGATGGAGGGGTGAATGATTATATGGAGCCAGTGCAGGCTTCCTCAGCCACTGGGCACTGATGTTTCCTGCTAGGCCTCTCCCCTGAAGAGAAAGACGGATGGACATCTCCAAACATATTGGATCCAGCTTGTCCACCTACTGGATTACTTTGGGGCCTGGGAAGCCTGACTGCCATTAGGAAGTGCAAAGGGAAGACACCAGCTTCCCAGTATCGCATGACAGCCCAGGTTCTGCCCAGGGAGTTTAGGCAGAGTTCTCAGATGGTTCTCTTGGGATCAGTGTGGAAGAGGGGCATGGGGAGGGGAAGGGCTCCGTTTCAGCTGGCTCTGGGCTTGCACCAGGCAGACCTGCTCGCAGTTCCTCGGAGACCTTTCCCTGCACATTTCCAGCTGCATCTGCTTCGGTTCCCTTTCACCGTCCACTGCTCCTTCTGTCTCCAGCTCCCAGTAGCCAGCAGGCATCCTCACCCTCCTGGATTTCTCCTGCCTTCGTGCTTCTCTGCTTAACTCCTTCCTCAAGGAGGGGAGTGTTCATACAGGAATGTGGGAGGCAGCAGCAGAAATGAAGGTCAGCTCTTTGCTCTCTTGCATCAGAATTTCTAGGATCCAACTTTGAAACAGCCTGGAATTACTGCATGAGAAGAGGAAATCAAAAGGTGATCACACTCGGCAGAGAGTCACACCTGTGCCCGATCCCAGACTGTTAGCACAGCCGCACCCCTAGGCAAACTTGAGTGGGTACTTGTTCCATATCTGTTTAGTTCACAGATTCTTACTGGTAGGTGGTTCTCCCAGGAAAAATATACTATATACCAAAGTGAAGTAAAGCGAAAGTTGCTCAGTCATGTCCAACTCTTTGAGACAATCTATGGAATTCTTCAAGCCAGAATACTGGAGTGGGTAGCCGTTCCCTTCTCCAGGGGATCCTCCCAACCCAGGGATAGAACCCAGGTCTCCCCCATTGCAGGCGAATTCTTTATCAGCTGAGCCGCTATACACCAAAGGAGCAATTATATCTCCTTTGGAACTATTTTAAGGCTGAAATCATGGCTTTCCAGTTTCCATGGGTTCATAAAAGTTGAAAACCTCATGGGCACAAGTTTGGGCCAGGGTAGTGGGCACTGAAGGGGCTATGTCCATGTGGCCTCCTGGCTATCACTGACACGCTGAATGTTTGCTCTCCAGTTAAGACTGGTGCGGAACTCGCTTATCTGTTGTGCTATAATGCAGGTCTTCATGAAGTCTTTTTTACTGTTAAATTTTAATAACTTGGGTTATAGGTAGGATAGAAACAATATCTAAGTGGCATTTAAAGGCAAATCGATTAAATTTTAGGGTACCTGCGTTACATGGTTAGAAACATTATCATTCAGATCCTGCAGAGGGAAATGGGCACCGTATGAGAGAAGGAAAATTGTGTACTTTGGAAAACACAATCCAAGTCTAATATTATCTGCGAGAAGAAAATTCTCTGCTCATTACCAGGAAGATTGTTTTTTATCCTACCCATAACTAAAGTTATTAAAGTTTGAGAACTGTAAAATGCTTAATGAGAAACTGTAGAATAAATGATAACAGCTAAGGTCTGGACTGGTATTTGCTGATGATAAACGTTAAATCTCAATTGTGCGATAGAGCCACAGCCTACATGGGTACCCCTCTTGTGAGTGTGAAATGACTAAATGGTAAAATGGTAAGCAGGTAACCATGGTAACCGTGATGCTATCCAACAGAGGGAGGCATTTCTAGTTGGATTCAAGCCAAAAGTGCAAGCAGTTTGGCCCACCTCCCCCCATTTGCCTCAATACCATCCTCTGTCTGTGTTTCACATACAGTGGGGAGCGGGACACTTAGGAGAGAAAGGGCAGCAGCACCTTGCCCAGGAGAGAAGACAGGGGATGCACAAGCAAAGGACAGTTGCCACACGACTGATAAGTGTTCGATTGGACCTCTTGGCATCTGCAAACTGAGAGCAAAACACCAACATGATCAGCCAAGGATAAGCTGGCTCCCTGACTCTTTAGTGGAAGGGTGATGAGATTGTGCATTGAGCCCACGGCCCAGGGCCGGGGATGTGTCTTCAGGTTGCAGCTTGGTGGGACTGTGAATCAAGTGGTCATTGTGGGATGGCTCACTCTCTCCTAAGCCATTCGTTACCCTCTTGGAGTCCCACTTTAAAAAACCACCTGGCCATGCTATAGATTAGTGGGTAGACTCATTCTGGAGCTCTTTAAAAATACTAATGGCCAAGAGCCACCCTTGGAGTTCTTGTTTTATTAGTTTGGAGTGAGGCTGGAGCCCGTGTGTGTTTTAAAGGCTCCTGAGGCCCCTTTAAAGGCTATGCTGAGGACCCCAGTAGAGATTCAGGGACGTGCAGCAGTGCTTCTCAATCTTGGCTGCACACTGGGCTGCTCTGAGCCTACTGATACCCTATCCCATCACCAGGAATTCTGATTTGACTGTTCTGGAGTGTGCACTGGCCCCTGGGATCTTTCGGGCTCTTAGGTGAGCCTAAGGTACAGTCAGGGCTGAAACCCACTCCTGCCTTGAAGGATGCTCCTGGACCAGTCTCAGGAGGTGAGGGAAGCACAGGTGGCTCAGCATGTCTCTTGGTGAAGTCCTGGATGATTGTTGGCACTGCAGCGATGGAATGGCAGCTGGACATGAGAAAGTCACTCAGAGTGCCTACAGACCCTGGCATGGCTTACAGAGAGGGAGAATGGTTTCCATGCACAAGGGAAGAGTATGAACATGCTGGGTGGTCGTATAGATCCCTACTCATTTCCTAAAGTCCTGGAGTGAAGACATGGAGCACGCAAGGGCTTTCTGTGCTCCTAGTGGGCACAGGAGCTGAGAGAGGGCTCATGTCTTGGTGGGGCTCAGAGAGGGAGGGTGTTATGATTGGAAAGATGTGTTGGGACCATGTATGAAGGGTCCTGAATGCCCTTAATGCTGAGTGGAAAGAGCTGGTCATCAACCACAAACAATGGGCTTCTCTGAAGGGTTTAGGACACAGCTGGGGAGTGTGGAGGAGCTGATTTACAATCCCTTTGCAGGGTGTGATTTGAAGAGACAGTAGACCAGAGAGAGGCTGGTTAGGACTGGTTGTAACAGTTCAAAAAAGAGGTGACGTTTGTCATTTTTCTTCTTATGAAGACCCAAAATTGGAAGATCCACCCCAAAATTGTTTCAGGGTCTATGATCTCTCAGAGGTCTCACTCAGTATGCAGAATACAAATGTGCTCAGATGAAGGGATTGCCAACTCCAGGGAACAAACGGGTAACACAAGTGTGTCCATCAAGCTGCAGAGAAGGCATTGGTGAATGGTGGGTCCCCAGGAAAATTGGAGAATACCTATGGCAGGAAATATTTCAATGTGAAATTATTGAATACTGTGTCAGCCAGATCTACATTTCCCAGGGTGTTTCTGAGCTTTGACTTAGAGGGTGGGCACCGGATAGAGTGGCCCAATTCTCTGGCAGCTCCTTCTTCTTCTTGACAGGAGGCACTATCTGTGCACTCTCTGATCACTTGCTTCTTATTTTCGCTGCCTCCCCCCTCCACCGCCTTGTAGCATAGGAGAATACTTGCATGAGGAGATGGTGCATGGATGAGTGAGAGGTGCCTGGAGGGGCTCACGATCATCTAGATGGTTAACAGTCATGATGGCTATGGATGGTCTTCACACAATCCAGGCCAGGATCAGCCTGCTGAGATCTCCTTGTATCCCCTGCCAAGCAGAAAGCACAGGCTCTCATCACCCACAGTCAAAAACCCCTTTCATCTTGCTTTTTGCTCTGTTATAAGCGCATAATTACCCACAGCTCCAAGTCTGAGAGGGGCTGGGGAAGGGAAATAGCTCTATTCATAAGGTACTGAAGATTGGTGTGCATCAGTTTCCTTTAACTATGAAAGAATGTTGCACAAATCATTAGGTAAAACTTTGATGTAACTCTTCTTTGAATTAAACACAATGATGGAGGCAAAGTCTGTATTAGTGTGCAAATTCCCCGGAGAACATCCTCTCTGCAGAGTGGAATGTCTATTAGCTTTCCGCCAAAATAAAGGTCACCAGACAGAAGCCTTGCTCACGCAACTCTTACTTCCTTGAACAGGCAGTGTAATCAGGCAAGATGTCACACTCAGGAAACCAATGGTGCAATTATATTGAAAATGCCCAGTGCATGGCAAACTGGTCCCTTATTCTCCTAAGGTCCTCAGAATGTCATAGAATCTGGGGCCTGGCTCAGGGGAGGGAAGGACAGACGTCTGCTTCAGAGGGCTCCTGCTCACAGATTTTATCCTTCTTGTCCTGATTTAAAGAAGAAGCAAATAATCCCAGTGCACCATCCGAAGCACCGTGAGCATCTGAAACTTCCTACAGATAATGTAATCTGCCAAGAACACACAGAGAATATGAATCTTGATCCACTAACTTGAGTGCACAAGACTGAAAATTTCTTCATTTTTCTGTAATTTAATGTCTCATGTGAATCTTCATTATCTTGTGGGGCATGCCAATCTCACATAATTTGAGACCCTTGCCTGGGATTGGTTTAAATTCCAGGAGATTATGCAGGGTTAAGTGGCTAGGGAGAGAAAGAAGGGGCAGTCCTTCATCCTCAGTCCATACCCCCATCCGCAAAAAAAAAAAAAAACAAAAACAAAAAACCATGGTCCTGACTGATCCTTGGTTACCCATCTAGGCTGGTCAAAGTTAATAGCATCTAGCTCATCTGAACATTTCATGCAAAGATGGGCACAATAAAGGACAAAAACAGCAAGGACCTAACAGAAGCAGGAAAAATTAAGAACAGGTGGCAAGAATACACAGAACTATACAAAAAAGCTCTTAATGACCCAGATGACCACAACGGTGTGGTCACTCACCTAGAGCCAGGCATCCTGGAGTGTGAAGTCAAGTGGGTCTTAGGAAGAATTACTATGAACAAAGCTAGTGGAGGTGATGGAATTCCAGCTGAGCTATTTTAAATTCCAAAAGGTGATGCTATTAAAGTGCTGCACTCATTATCCCAGCAAATTTGGAAAGCTCAGCAGTAGCCACAGTACTGGAAAAGGTCAGTTTTCATTCCAATCCCAAAGAAAAGCAGTGCCAAAGAGTGTTCAAATTACAGTACAATTGCACTCATTTCACATGCTGCTGCTGCTGCTAAGTTACTTCAGTCGTGTCCGACTCTGTGAGACCCCATAGACAGCAGCCCACCAGGCTCCCCTGTCCCTGGGATTCTCCAGGCAAGAACACTGGAGTGGGGTCCATTTCCTTCTCCAATGCATGAAAGTGAAAAGTGAAAGTGAAGTCACTCAGTTGTGTCCAACCCTCAGTCACCCCATGGACTGCAGCCTTCCAGGCTCCTCCATCCATGGGATTTTCCAGGCAAGAGTACTGGAGTGGGGTGCCATTGCCTTCTCCGTCACATGCTAGCATGATCATACTAATAAATCCTTCAGTTTAGGCTTCAGCAGTATATGAACTGAGAACTTTCAGATGTACAAGCTGAATTTAGAAAAGGTAGAGGAACCAGAGATCAAATTGCCAATACATGCTGGATCATAGAAAGAGTAAAGGAATTTAAAAAAAAATCTACTTCTGCTTCATTGACTCTGCTAAAGCCTTTGTGTGGATCACAACAAACTGTGGCATATTCTTAATGAGATTGGAATACCAGCACATTACCTGCCTCCTGAGAAACATGTATGCAAGTCAAGAAGCAACAGTTAAAATTGGACATGAAACAATGGACTGGTTCAAAATTGGGAAAGGAGTACATCAAGGTTGTATATTATCACCCTGCTTATTTAACTTGTATGAAAAATACATCATGCGAAATACTGGGCTGGGTAAATCAGAATCTGGAATCAAGACTGCTGGGAGAACTATCAACAACCTCAGATATGCAGATGATATCACTTTAATGGGAGAAAGTGTAGAGGAATTAAAGAGCCTCTTGATGAAGGTGAAAGAGGAGAGTGAAAAAGCTGGCTTAAAACTCAACATTCAAAAAATGAAGATCATGGCATCCAGTCCTATCATTTCATGGCAAACAGAAGGAGAAAATGTGGAAACAGTGTCAGATTTCATTTTCTTGGGCCCCAAAACCAATGTGGATGGTGACTGCAGCCACAAAATTCAAAGACACTTGTACCTTGTAAGAATAGCTATGACAAACCCAGATAGTGAATTAAAAAGCAGAGATATCACTTTGCCAACATAGGTCCACATAGTTAAAGCTATGGCTTTTCCAGGAGTCACGTATGGTTGTGATAGTTGGAGAGGATGAGGTCGTTGGATGGCATCACTGACTCAGGGGACATTAGTTTGAGCAAACGCAGGGAGATAGTGCAGGACAGGGAAGCCTGGCATGCTGCAGTTCATCACATCACAAATAATTGGACACGATTTAGTGACTGAACAGCAACAAGCTCATCTGAACAGGAAACGGGATCTGGAATATGTAGAGAGATGAGTGTCTCTAAATGTAAGCTCATGAGCACAAATTAACTTTTAACTTTGCCAGCCCAGCATCTGTTGTCCCTACCTCTAGTAAAACCATAATGATTTTCTTTGGGGGAGCCATCTCTTCTCACCCCTCAGTCTGAAATCAAGCAGAACCCTGTGCTGCCTTCCCAGTGACAGACCTTTCTGAGTCCCTGAGTTCCAAAAATCAGATTCAAGCAATTAATGACTAGAATAGTCACAGGACTCCTAGTTCCTCTTGGAGGGATATATATAATATTTTGATATATACCTTTGAGTTGTTCTGTAGAAACAAGGACCTCCACCTATTAGAGGATGATGACCACATCCTAAGCATAAGCATATAGACCACAGACTGGTTGAAACCAGAAGGCGAAATTACCTGAAACATCACCCTGTTATTTCACTATCAACCAACCAGATAAATGTCCATGAGTTGATTAAATTCCCTGCTACTCTCACCCCTAATTTTGCCTCTTAAAAACCCTTGCCTGAAAGCCATCAAGGAGTTTGGGTCTTTGAAGCATGAGCTTCCCATTCTTGCTTGAAGCCCTGCAATAAACACTATACTTTCCTTCACCACAACCCAGTGTCGATAGATTGACTTTGCTCTGCATCGGGAAGGAGAGCTGAGTTTGATTCGGTAACAAATCCAGATGATAGAGACAGAGCTGAATCTACGTCCCAGCCCTAGAGGGGAGGTGTGACTTAGCAAAGCAGCCCATTTCATCACCCTAGCTAGACAGGTTGGTTCAGCCATGAGCATGTAGGATAACCCCCTGAGGCTCTTACCTGAGTATCTGGCTGGAATTATAGGGGAAGAAGCACTATGCCCTGGGGGGCTTACTTAACTTGGAAGCTGAGGCTAGAACTTGCTGGGGGCAATCTGGCCCTATCTTGAGAGACCTTTCCTGAGAAAGAAGGCAATAGGCACAATCAAAGAGCTGAAGAATGGAAAGAGCTAGGGCTCTGATTGCATTGTTGAGATCCTGGTCCATCTGTACCTGAAATCACCTATACCCTATACTTCTCAATTACATGAATTGATATCTAGAGAAAACCATACTTCAAAGAGATATATGCACTCCACAGTTCATTGCAACACTATTTATAATAGCCAAGACAAGGAAGCAACCTCAGAGTCCATCAACAGAGGTATAGAAAAAGAAGGTGTGGTACATATATACAGTGGAATACTACCAACCCATAAAAATGAGGTTGAAGCCATTTGTAGCAACATGGATGGACGTAGAAATGATCATACTAAGTGTATTAAGTCAAGCAGAGAAAGACAAACATCATATAATAGCACTTACATGTAGAATCTAAAAAAAAAAATGATACAGGTAAACTTGTTTACAGAACAGTAATAGACTCAAATTTAAAGGATGGGCTGTGGCTGTCAAGTGGGGAAAGTGAAGGGGAGAGGTGAACTGGGAGGCTGAGATTGAGATATGCACAGTATATCTATTTGTGAAATAAATAATAAGGAGCTACTGTATAGTGCAGGGAAATCTACTCAATATCCTATTAGCGTATGTGGGAAAAGTATCTGAAACAGAATAGATACGTTAACAAAGATGTGTGTGGGCATGTGCGCTCAGTCACTTGGCTGTGTCCAACTCTTTGCAACCTCATGGACACCTGTAGCCCATCAGACTCTTCTGCACATGGGATTTTCCAGGCAAGAAATTGAAGTGGGTTGTCAGTCCTTTCTCTAGGGGATCTTCTCAACCCAGGGATGGAACCTACATCTCCTGTGTCTCCTGCATTGGCAGGTGGGTTTGTTACCACTGAGTCACCTGAGATTAAATATATGAATGCATGCATGCTAAGTCGTTTCAGGCATGTCCAACTCTTTGTGATCCTATGGGCTGTAGCTTGCCAGGCTCTTCTGTCCATGGGGGTTTTCCAGGGAAGAATACTGGAGTGGGTTGCCATGCCCTCTTCCAGGGGATCTTCCCAAACCAGGGATCGAACCTACATCTCTTTTGTCTCCTGCATTGGCAGGCAATTTTTTTTTACCCCTAGTGCCACCTGGGAAGCCCAAATATATGAATGCTGCTGCTGCTGCTGCTGCTAAGTCGCTTCAGTCATGTTCGACTCTGTGTGACCCCATAGACAGCAGCCCACCAGGCTCCCTCATCCCTGGGATTCTCCAGGCAAGAACACTGGAGTGGGTTGCCATCTCCTTCTCCAGTGCATGAAGGTGAAAACTGAAAGTGAAGTCGCTCAGTCGTGTCCGACTCTTCGCAACCCCATGGACTGCAGCCCACCAGGCTCCTCTGCCCATGGGATTTTCCAGGCAAGAGTACTGGAGTGGGGTGCCATCGCCTTCTCCAAATATATGAATATGTGTAACTAAATCACTTTTCTGTCCATCTGAAACTGGAGCAACATTGTGAATCAACTCTTCTCCAATTAAAAATAAAGCATTTTTTTAAATCAACAAAAACAATTTCATGAATTGGTAATTTCTATTCAAGCGCATTTAAGTGGGTCCAGAAAAATCTGAATAGAACATTAGGAATCTACAAGTGAAAATCATTTAGGCTCAAGAAACCTAAGGCCAAGACAGATCCAGGTATAGTGGGGTCCCAAGCTTGTGAAATTTTATCCTTTAAGAAAAAGGATATCACATTATTAACACAAAAGTAGGCACCAGGCCTTGGAAGAGACTCATACAAATAACAAACTTGAAACTTAAGCTTCTTTAGTTCCACTGTAATTGAGAGGCCTAGGCACTGGTCTCCATTTCCCCAAAAAAGCCATTGGTAAAATCACTTAATCTCTTTAGGTCTCTGTTTCATTATCAAAAGCTAGATGATCAGCCTACGTTAAATCTCAAGCAGCTTAAAAACACCATGCTTATACAATATTTATTGAAGAAATGACATTATTTAACATTTATTTGTTCATTATTTTCTTGAATGAAAATCTCTGTGTCCTGGACTTGTCCAGGTATTCTGATGGGCCTGGACATCACCCTTATCTCTCTTCTACAGGCCACTCCTTTAATACTGGCCCAAGGGATGGGTGCTAAGATTCTGGGCAGCCATTCATTTCCACCATCTTGGTAGGCAGGGAGCCCGCCAGGAAAGGGAGGAGGGTGATCTTGGGAGAATAATGCCAAGCTATTGTACTCTCTTAGGAAGTGTTTCTTCCTCAGCTGTCTCACAGAGAAGCTTTCTTAAAGAATGTTTTCATACAAAATTTCTAAAATGCTGAAAATACAATAAGATTAACGGCCCCTGGAGGCTATGGCTTAAATATTTTATCTTCTTAGATATCAGTTACACTGCACTTTCCTCCAAGGATCTAAAGTCTTTTAAATATAGCATCTAATTAATCCTCCTGTCATCTGTGGATGGAGCAGCATCATTACCCTGATTTCACAGGTGAGGACACAGACACTGTGTGTGTGTGGGAGGACGGGGGCGCAGGAGGCGGGGGGTGGGGGGGGGCTTGTCCATGAGCAGAAGCAAACTGATTCCAATCAGTGGAGACCACAGCCACACCCCTGGTGGCCAACTCAATGGGGGCATCATCTGTAAAACCCATCTGAGAGGTACCACTGGCAGCCTGTACACTACAGGGTGTTCAGACTACAGCTAAGAGCCCCCAGAAAGATACCTAGGAAGGGTAAGGACATCTCTGCCTCCAGTACACAGATAACGAGGCCTCAGGGAGCAAGTGACTCATGGCCCTAGGAGGCAACTGATTCAGGATCCAGGTGGCCATGTCTCTAACAGATGTCCTGATTTTTGCATCTTCACAGACAGGTTATTTTGAAAACAATCCCTCATCAATACTGCCGTTAGACTAAAATGGTATTTTCCCCCAATAACCAGATAACGATGCTGATGATTATTCGCTTCCATCTACTGCGCACCTCCTGCATAAAGAATCTGCCTGCAGTGCGGGAGACCCGGGTTTGATCCCTGGGTCAGGGAAGACCCCCTGGAGGAGGCAATGGCAACCCACTCCAGTATTCTTGCCTGGAAAATCCTCTTGAACTGAGGAGGGCTACAATCCATGGGGTTGCAAAGAGTCAAATGAGCAACTAACACTTTCACTTTCTTTCTCTCCTGTGTCCCAGGCCACATGCCAGACAACAATCACACAGGATCTCTGACCCTTACCCTGGAATGTAGCTATCAATAGTCTCACTTTTTAGAGGCAGAGATGGTATCTCAATGAACTTAACTCAGTGGCCCCAGGTAGATTGCTGGTGGATGGCAAGCCAGAGTTCTTCCCAGGACAGCTCCCCTGCTGCTCCCTGCTTTCATTTTTCAAACCATTTGATTGTTTAGATCCAGCACCAAGCAATACGTCCCATCACTTCTGGTGACTTCTGCTGGATAAACACAGGAGCTAGAAGCTCAGGAAAGAGCTGTTTCCACTGATGATAAGGGCTTTGCTCTAGTCATCACTGTTGCCACTGCCAGTGGAAGAGCTGGAGCCTGGAGTTTGAGAAAGGAGCAATCTAAATGCAGAAATCACCCAAAAGCTGTCTCGAAGAAAGGCAGTGCTCTCATTGTCAAAACTCAAAACTGCTCAGCGTTCACAGCCCTGTTCCTGCCTCCTCCCTGATCCAGAGCACCACCCTCATAGTGAAAGCTCGAAGGATGACCAAACACATCAAAGCCAAGAGTCTCACTTGGCATATATATAGCAGAGCTTCCTGGGAGACAGATACAGCGGAGACGAAGGGGAGGAAAGAAATGAAAGAGGAAAGGAGAGAAACTCGAGGGGGAGAGAGGTGGTGGATGAGCACCTGCCACAGAAAGCACAGAAGCAACAAAGAAAGAAACGAAAGGGCATCCAGCAGTGGGAGGAGAAACAGAGAGAAGCGTGGAGAGGGGTGAAGAGGGAAACAGAAAGGAAAAGAGGACGTGGGAAGAGAGAACCCAGCGCCATGATGGGAGCCTCCGACCCGAGTTGCAAAATGACAAGGATTGAGTGAGCAGTTTTTAATACAGATAATATTGTCCGTGTAGTCTATAAATATAAAATTAAATGCTGACCTCTCTGGTCCATGTCAAAAGTCCAAGCCAGTGTCAGCACATATTGTTTTTATTTGTTTCAAGAGAAAATAGATCAACAACATTAACCTCCCAATGAACAGAGAATTGAATGAATTAAAAAGCAGAGCCATAAATCGCGCTGGTTTTATTGGCACCGTGATAAACATGCCTGGGGCCTCACGAGGAGTGGGGTCTGGGATAGTCTGTGTACCCCACAGCGTCCTGCCACCAAGAAAGGAGAAGCGATATTAAGACAGGGCACCATTCGCCCACTCGAACCACCTCTATCCATCACCGTGACAGAGGCTGCAGCACACGTTCCGAGACGTATCGAGGAGGAGAAACCAGGAACGAGGCAATTTGGAGAGGCCCTCGGGGACCCAGAGGTGCCCCAGTGGCCCACACCCCAGCTACACTGGATGAGGGGAGTTGTAAGGGGCAGGGAGGAAGCTGGGCCTGGGAATTTCAGAACGCAGCTGAGTCTCCCTGGCTGGAGCATCCTGGGGGATCCTGCCCGGGGCCCCCTTCCCACCCTTCCAGTTCTAGCTCTCCTCCGGCCAGTTGGTTATTCACAAGAGGAGCTGCTTGCCAGCAGAGGAAATGCATTTTATTTCCAGCTCAGGAATTCACACCATCACTTGGGCAGTTGCTAAATAAAACTTCATTCCTCTCACAAAGCTAGTTTCACATGGACCTTACGGCACTGCCTTCATGATGAATCTGAAAAATTCTTAATTACAGAGATGGGGCTGAGGATCAGCATTTACAAATAGGAGGCAAAGCGTCCACAAGAGTCATGCTCCCAGCCTGACCGCTCTGGCCCCCACAGATTCTGAGCTTTCCTTCCGTGCACATCCCACTTCCTTTATTAACAGGGCTGTGATTCTAGAGGTGGAGAGGCAGGCAAGGGTGGCAAGAATAAACTCTTCAAACTCTCCACTGGACTATCCCATAATCCCTCAGTGGTCACCACCCACTGAAAAGAGGAGGACCCAGTGGTTTGGGGAGAAGACTCGTAGGTGAAGGAAGTACACAGAAGGCAACATAAATCAGACTGAAAATAACTTCCATTGATAAACAAAAGAAATGTTATATATTTAGAAACCAATGGTAAACAAATTGACTGGATCATTAAAGCTCCAAAGTAATTACTCTTTGGAATGATTTTACAAAGCAATAAAGATTCTTTAGCTAGCCAAATATTTTCAGATAAGTGATTATTTTACAAAGCTATTATTTGCTATACAGTTTCTACCGATTTAGTTACAACTATTTTCAGTCTGCCACCGATGGTGACAAAACTCGGTCAGGATGAACACAGAGTTAGCTGGGCTCAAGGACAGGATTTTTTAACCAGCTAGTTTTACATTAACTGAATCAGATGAGAGAGGCATACTCTCTGCCCATGTGAGGGAGCGCTTTGGTGCATGTCCATGGCCTTTTCAAATTAGGACTTCGCTCTTTATAACAATAATAATGATAATAGTGGCCAGCACACACAGTGCTCACAACGGGTTTTACCCATATAAATACCTTTCATTTCTCCTGGCAGACAGAGCATCAATGTGACATCCAGGAAACCGAGGCACAAAGAATACAGATAGTTTGCCCAGAGTCACCCAGTAAATGGCAGAGGTAGGATTCTAGCCCAGGCAGCCTAGCTCTGCACGTGGCCACTACAATGATTTCTTCCCTAGGCCCTGCCTGGTGGCCAAACAAGTCTCCACATCATATTAATTAAAAGCCACCTTTGATCTCAAAGAGATACCTGCACCCCTGTTCACTTCAGCTTTACTCACAATATTCAACATATGGAAACAATCTAAATGTCTGTCCATGGATGGATAAAGATGGCACTTGTATACGATGGAATAATAATCGGCCATGAAAAAGAAGGAAGTCATGCCATTTGCAACGACTTGCATGAACCTGGGGAGTATTATGCTAAACGAAAAAGGTCAGATGGAGAAAGACAAATACTGCATGGAATCATGTATATGTGGAAACTGATTTTAAAAAAAAAAAAAAGGAATTCCTGGAAACAGAGAGTAAATGGTGGCTTCCAAGGGCTGGAGCTGGGAGAAATAGACAGATGGTCAAAGGGTACAAGCTTTCAGTTGTTTATAAGAACCAAGTTTTTATAAGAACTTGTAATATCTGGAGTTTTAATGTGCAGTGGGTGATCATAGTTAATAACACTGAAATTTGCTAAGACAGTCGATCTTAAATGTTCTCAATACACACACACAGAAGTGAGGTGATGGATATGTTAATTAACTTGATGGTCGTGACCATTTCACAATAGATACATGTATCAAATCATCACATCATACACTGTGAATCCACAAATTTCATTTGTCAATTATACTGCAATAAAGCTGGAAAACAAAAGACGACTTTTGTCCTTTACAGCTTATGTGCTGTGTAAATTTCCCTGCCCTAAACAAGGTGACAGCATGGGTCACGAGATGAATGAGCAGAGCTTTTCAGACACTGGTCACCCAGGACTCCATTCCCCAGAGACGCTCTCCTGTCTCTGGGTGTCCTCCAGTGGGGTCTCACGGGAGCCCATGAATAGATGTTAATGACCTGATTTTTCTCTTTGAACTAGTCCAGTTAACTGAGACATGCCGGACAGCCTGGCTCTGGTCAACTGGCCAGGACCTATCACCAGCCGTGGCCTGGGGCTTCTAAGCTAGCTGCTAATTCTTCCGCTACACCCATCTCTTGCTGTGAGACATGCAAGAGGGACAGGGCTCAGCTTTCCTGAGCCTGTTTCTCTTCTCTAAAATGGGAATTCATAAAGCACCACCCTCACAGGGTTTGTAAAAGCCTGTGTAAAGCACATAGCAGATGTTCCATAAAAGTTAGCTCTTGAATGGGGCTGCTTTTCTAAGTAAAAAGAGAGGAGACATGATCTGGGGCTACAGCTCTGGTAGGCCTGGAACCCCTCACCAGGGGGCAGGACAAACAAACCCACTGACAGCTACCATCCTCGGGTGCTAGATGGCCATGGTCTATCCTTCAAGAAGCATCTCTGGACTTCTGTGGTGGCTCAGTGGTAAAGAATCTGCCAGTGTAGGAAACTCGAGTGCCATCCCTGATGCAGGAAGATCCCATATGCTGCGGAACAATGAAGCCCATGCATCTCAACTTTCAGCCTGTGCGCTGGAGCCTGGGAGCCAGAACTACCGAAGCCCATGCGCCCTAGAGCCCGTACTCCACAATAGGGGACGCCACTGCAATGAGAGCCCCATGCACTGCGACTAGAGAGCAGCCCCCACCGTCTACAACTGGAGGGAAGCCCAAACAGCAACAAAGGCCCAGCAGAGCCAAAAAGTAAATAAAGATTTAAAGTTTCTAAAAAAGAAGCCTCTCTGAGAGCCAGCTCTGGCCCAGATGCTATGAACCCAGATGCTATGGCTCAGATGCCCTGGGGGTTCCCTTTTTGAGAGTCACCTGGGGAATTCAGTTCTGATTCCACCAGCTCCAGTAACTACATTGTCTTCTAAGGACATGACTAGCTTAGAACAGAGCTCTACAGTGTACCATATCCCTTTCAAGCCTGAGCACAGATGGACAATCAGAGCTCCAAGCTGTGGACATTCACCCTTGTGCCACCTGGTGCTCAGTCCCAGCCCTTCACCTCAAAGGAGGCCTTTTATTGAGGGCTTCAACATGTCCAAAATGAAGAAAGAGACTGATGACTTGGCAACTGCAATGAGAACACGTGCCATGCTGGACCCCAAGCAATATTCATTCCGTCCCAGCTAATAGATCCAGAAATAATTCCTGTTAATTTCTCTACCTCCTAGAAAGAGACATTACTAATTCAGATAAGGCATTGCCGAGCTAAATGCCAAAATAATAGACGGAGACCTTAAAGATCCAGATTTGTTTGTCAGGGAAATGCAAGTCATCTTCTTTGGCGGGTAAATGTTGAAAAGAATTTAGGAAGGAGGCTGGACACCTACTCAGCTTTCAAGACCGTGACTGCCTCTGCATCGGCGTGTGTGGTAGATATTCCATTTAGGAAGCAGAGGTCTTGTCCACAATGACTTGGATGGATTGGTGAGTCGACAATGATGAGGCTAATTAATTCAGGTGGTGTAGACACTCCAACTGGGTAATTCCAGATGAAAAGATAGAGTTCAGCACGTGTGAGAAATAAAAGTATTAATCTCCTTTATCACTCTGTTTTATATAGAACTTTTATTAACATGTGCTGGAGAAGGAGGGGCAGAGGATGAAACAGCCACATGTCAGCCGTTTTCTAAGGGAGACTGGCAAGGCTCTGGCCCATAGATATTCAGAGAATGATGTTGAGTTATTACCCACCATTAGGAGGGAGGGTTCATTTCTCATTTGTCTGGGGTAGAAAAGCTCCTTCCATAATATTGAGAGCTAATAGCTCCACGAAGAGTAGAGTTTTGGTTCCTAAATTACCAGGATTGGCTCTGAATCAAGTCTAAACTCACCCAGCTCTCCATTCCCCACATTCCACACAAGCAACACCAAACCTGGATCAGATGTCCTTGGGGAGCAGCAAGAAAGCAGCCTAACATCCAAGCAGCTGACAAAATATCACATAGCCCTCAAATGGATCCATTTTGCTGAATTCTAAGGTTTTATCGGGAGGATTGACGATATGTGAATTGATCCTAATATTTTCATCCTTGTTTCAATAGTGTTTTTAGCCCATTTCCAATCTTAACAAAAGACTGCATTCCCCCAAAATGAAGGGGTTCATTTTGAAACCGATGATTTCTCTCCTGCTTTTAGGGGGGAGTTGAGGCAGGTGCATTCATTTCCACCCGGCAGGCATCTGTCTTCTTCCTGGCTTTGCGGACGACTAACTCCTGCCTCCGCCCACCCCCCCCAACCCCCCACCCCACCAGTGCAGACAAAGCTCCCAAAGGCAGGCAGGAGGTGACTGGTTCAGGTATTGATCAACTCTTACTCACATAAAACCTTTCACCTCCCTCTGAGCATGATGGCCAGCCAATGTCTGATATTCACTTGTGGAAATAAACTGGAATATAAAAAATCTGCATCCATGACAACATGGGCTATGATCTCATCTGATGCTCCACACCGAGCAGAGGGCAGCTCCAGGCAAGCTGGAGAAATTGCACACCGGGGACGCTGGAGCTGTATAGCCTGCTGGACAACCTGGGGGACAGAAGGCTCTGCCACCAATGCCCAAACCCACCAACCATCTTTAGTGCATGGGGCTGCTGCAGAGCCTGGATGCAGTGAAGGTCAAGGCAGGAAGGAAGCTTGGCCCTAATAGTCGTCACTATAGTAAATTTCCTACATACAAATGAGTTCTGTTCCAGGAGTATGTTTGTGACTCCAATTTGTTTTGTGAGTCCAACAAAGTTAGCCTAGATACTCAGCTAACACAGTTATGTAGTACTGTGTTTGTAATATGTTTGTAATACTTTTCACACAAATAAAACATAAAAATGTAATAAACAGAAAAAATAAAGAAACCATTTTTAATCTTACAGTAGAGTACCTTGAAAAGTACAGTAGGACAGTATAATAGCTGGCATACAGAGGCTGGCACTGAGTGAATAAGCAAGAAGAGTTACTGACTGGAGGAGGGAAAAGGGGTAGGAGATGGTAGAGCTGAAGAATCACCAGCATAAGGAAAAAGAAGGCAGGCTGAAACTTCACTCACACCTGAGTTTGATGGCACCGGTTCTGGTTCCTTGATGGATTCAATCTGAACTATCCCAGGGCTTCCCTGTGGCTCAGTGGTAAAGAGATGCCTGCCTGTGCAGGAGACACGGGTTCGATCCCTGATCAGGGAAGATCCCACATGCCGTGGAGCAACTAAGCCCGTGTGTCATAACTATCGATCTTGTGCTTTAGAACCTGGGAACCCCAACTACTGAGCCCATGTGCCCTAGAGTCTGTGCCCCACAACAAGAGAAGCCACTGCAATGAAAAGCCCTCACGCCGCAACCGGAGAAAATCTCAAGCCGCAACAAAGACCAAGTACAGCCAAAAATACATAAATAATAAAAATAAAAATTTAAAAAATTTATCTACATCCGTGCTTCCAGACATCCTAGGCTTCCAGAAATAAAGATACTCTACTCCTGTACTCTATACACTACTGCTCACTGAAGCACACAGGAGCACGATCGCTTTTAGAGGATGTACTCACTTGACCACGGACGTCAGACCTGTGAACTAACTTACGTGACTGGACATGTGAACGCATGTTTGCATCTTTGAAAGTTTGGAACGTGAAGTTTTGTACGTAAGGGGCTGACTATTATTTGCTATGCATGTACAAGCCCTGTGCTGTGGGCTATGCTCCTATCTTCCCACTCAGACTTCCGATTACACAGGTGATTCAGAGCCAGGGCTCCTGGAACCCCTGGTTCAAGAGGAGCTCATGGTGGAAGCCAGCATTCCATGGTGGAGTAGGGCACATCATAGCCTCAAAGCATCTTCCAGCTCCATGCAACAATTCCTCTGAGCAGCAGCCCTGAGAAGCCAGAAGGGAAGGATCAACTCCATTTCTGATGATATGCTAGAGGCCCAAAGGGTATGTCACTCATTCGAGCCCTAACCAAAATGGTGGTGCTCAGTTGCTCAGTCGCATCTGACCCTGCAACCCCAGGGACTGTGGCCCACCAGGCTCCTCTGTCCATAGCATTTCCCAGGCAAGAACACTGGAGTGGGTAGCCATTTCCTACTCCAGCAGATGTCCCCAGCCCAGAGATCAAACCCATATCTCTGGCATCTCCTGCAAGAGCAGGTGGATTCTTTACCACTGAGCCACCTGGGAAGCCCCAACCAAGATACCCGTACTGTTTGAGACTTTGCATATAGCTAGAAAGAAAGAAATTGAAAGATACATCTAATAAACAATGTTATAATTTTAAATATTTACTTTCTTACATGTTAACATCTTTAACATACCCACAAGTCAATGTACAATTACTATGATAATTATAGGATTTATTATACCATTAATTCAGAATACATTGTAGATAATGTGGGGTGGTAATAGGCCAATCATTTAAAGTCAATGTAAGGGTTCCTTCAGCATCCAGCCAGGTGTAACATGGGCTCAATTGGAGGTCGAGCCAGAGCTCTTAGTATCAGGCTCAGGTTCAAATCAGCATCGGGTTTGGCTCCCTTGACTCTCAGGTCTGCGAATTTTCTGCCATTCCAGGGCCACTTAGTGTCCAACTAGGCAACTGTATGCTTGGGGTGGGGGCAGTTCTCCAGCCACAGATTGTGCTATCCAGCAAAGCCATCCCTCATAGTTTAACAGCTACTACTTTTCCCCAAAATAGCTTGTCGGCTATATGACTAACAGTTTATAAGACATCTTAGATGTATCAAGACCAAAGACACCAATAAACACAAGTTAATCCCATCAATTTCCACTGCTTCAAGTGCAGGAGGAAGGACACATTACAAAGAGGGTCATCACTCTTCACACTCTGGAAGGTGACCCACGGGACAACTGTGCACAGAATGTTTGAAATATTTTCAGCCAGAGACCCCCAAGGAGCCCCAGAGAGCATGAAAAAGAAGTAGCCCAAGGACCCTTGTCTGGGCAGCTTTGAAGAGAACTTCTTTAAAGCGTACTGCATGAGAGGAAGGGGAGATGGTGGGACAACACGTGTTGTGTGGCCTCTCCTGCACTAATTCCCCCCTTTCTTGGTCCCACAGTACATAGATGGTCCTTGGAAAAGCGCATCTCCCCTTCTTCTGTCCTGTGGTTTGAATGAGCTGTTCCACTCAAGGCTTGAGTGGTGCCATTCAGAGCATAACAGTGTGCCCCCACGTCACAATTGCAGGGAGTATTTCTATCTCCAAGAGCTTTCTGTTAGTGCCCTATTCTCAATAAATAATTTGCACTAAGGTGTTAATGACTGAAGAGCAAAGACCAAGTTACATCCCACAGAGAGCACTTGAGTATCGGAGAGTCATGAGCTTTGTTGCAGACTCTGTCACAGTTTCCCCTTTTAGAGGCTGTATGACCTTGAGCAGAACAAATCTTTTGACCCCTTTTGGCCATAGTCAAAATGAGGTGGGTCTTTCTGCTGTCTTTCTGTGGTTTAGATGATATTTGTAAAAGCTCAGCACAGGCACCAAGTATCATCACTTAGGGGTGAGCAGGGAGGTCTTCATATATTCACAATCACTTCACTCACCAGGATCATCCAGGACCCTCACCAGGGTCAGAGCCCCCAAGCTCTTTCACTACCTGATGGCTGAATTTGTCTCTCTCCTCCTGAACTTCCTGATTCGTGGAGAGGACTAGCACTGAGCACCTGGAGACCATGAAAGGCTTTGAAGGCAAGGTGGCAATGAAGAGACTCAATGTGGCGGAAAGAGGACTAGAGTGGGTTTCTTGAGTCCTGGTCAGCTGCTTGCCTCTGGCTCCAGTATCTTGGATGTCCTTGGAGATATATATATATACGAAAGTCACTCAGTCATGTCCGACTCCTTGTGAGCCCATGGGCTCTATAGTCCATTGAATTCCTGAGGCCAGAATACTGGAGTGGGTAGGGTGGGTAGACTTTCCCTTCTCCAGGGGATCTTCCCAACCCAGGGATTGAACTCAGGTCTCCTGCATTGCAGGAGGATTCTTTACCAGCTGAGCCACAAGAGAAGCCCAAGAACATTGGAGTGGATAGTCCACTATCTCTTCTCCAGCATATCTTCCCGACCCAAGAATCAGACCTTGGACATGGCCTTCCTTTCTGGCTCATCTCCTTTGCACACGGCTATAGCGAGGATCCTGGGGTTGTTCACCAATTTAACTCTTGCCACAGTTGGATCAGTGTGCTGCAGCCTCAGACCTTGGCTGCCACACAAGGAGACCTACTGTGGTGCTCCTTGGCTTCCCAGGATATTCTTGAGTGATTCATTCATGAGCACTTGGTGTTAATTCAGGAGTCTGCTGACATGTAGAGGTTGGGGAGAGAGATGAGTCACTCAGTTACACATGGTGAAAGTCTCAGGGCAACGGTAAACTGTTTCTATCTGACTGGGAGCCAGGTCACAAATCCGAGGCAGACAGAGGAAGGAGGAGACCACCTTTGGGTTTCACAGAGAGACAGTTATTGTGTGTTATCAGTGTCACATATAAACAAGCATGTACATTTACATATGCATCCATAAAGACACATGTCTTTTTTCACACTTGAACATCTAAAGATACAATTGCCTGAGTGTTCCCAATGATTCCTTGATTCTCTGTCCTTCCCAGGATCTGGACATCTCACGCTAAGCCTATTTTACCTTTCCAATGAGTCTATAGCTCCAGGCTGCTCTGAAATAGTGGATATGTATCAATTAGCTTTTGCCGTATAAGAAACTGCTCCAAAATATCATGGTCGCAACAACAGCCTAGCTCACCATTCTGAGTCAGCAATCTGTGCTGGGCTCAGCTGGATGGTTCTTCTGGACTTGGCTTACTGGCATGTCAGCAGTCAACTGCTAGATCACCAGGAGGTTGGATGGTCTAAGAGAACCTCAGATGGGATGGTGTGTCTTACTCTCCGTGGTCTCATTGTCCATCAGATTGGCATAGGCTTGTCGTCATGGGGTTCCCAAGGTTCTTAGAGAAACAGCACAGAAGCATGGGGCCTTGGCTCAGAAATGCACATTGTTTTCATCTTTTGTTGCTTTCTGCAGTCCAAGAAAGTCACACAAACAGTTCAGCCACATGAACTGTTGTGGAGGAGAAAAAGCCTTCATTTCCTGATGGAAGTGAACTTGATAAAGTTGTTTTGTGGGGACAGAGAGAAGGCTATAGTTATGGCCAGGTTTACAAATAGTTGATCAGAGGACATATAGAAAGGTCCCTAGAAAAGGCTGGGTCTGGAGAATTGCCAAGAGTTCCAACCAGGCAGCGCAGGCCTTGCTCTCCCATGACTCCACCCCATGCCCTCCACTCCTTCGTTGCTGCAGTAACCCTGCTGTTTCCCCCAAACATGAGAAAATCATTTTGCTCTGTTACATTTTTCACTGACAGTTGAGAATACTTTTTTACCCATTTATGGGTGCAAATTAATGAGATGACAACAGACTGAAACCAATGACAACTGCTAATCTGTAAGCAAAAACAAGGGATGAGGAGCTGAGAGCAGTACAGCTGTTTTATTTTAATCGAGGAATGATTTTATGTTAGAAACACTCAATATTCACAGCAAATTAAAAATAATGAAGTGAATTGATACCAAGGATTTTTTTTTCTTTTTGCTTACTATCCCTTTGTAAATCTATTTCTTCACACAAATTGACAGGCCTAATTGATACATATGCTATTATTCCTCATTAGTAGGCTGAATAAAATAATTCTTGATTAAATTTATTGCAATTTACCAATCTAGCATAATGTTTGCAAGCTATAAAAGTCAATCAGCAGGAAACCAGGGGGAAGCAATGACATTATTACATTTTATATAACATGTAAGTGGTCTCCCTGCCCCAGCAAAAGGAAGGCCAACAGAAGACTCCCAGGTGGGTAGCACACCATGAAATGGGAGCCCCTACCCAGACCAGTTTTCAAAGGCATCAGCAAGAGCTCCAAGGCCCTCTCTCCCTGTGTAGCTGGCCTGGGCTTGAGCCATCCCTGCCCTCCTAGCTGTGCCTGTCCTCAGGCGGGCCTTCAGTTGTTCATGACTATGAGTTCCAGGGAGGGGCCTGAGGCTGGCAATGGAACCTGTCAGTCACACCTGTCCCAACCCAACAGGATATCAGAAGATGTGCTGCTTAGAGAAAAGATGAGAGAATAAAGCCACATGACCCCCAAGAGCTTGTTTTCCCCAGGTTGCCTGTCCTAGAGTATCCACATCAGGGGCGGTCCTGAGTCCAAATGCTCTCCAGTGAAGTTAAGAGCTCCATGGACTTCCTGATCCCTAGGTACCACAGGCTGGCAGCATTAAATGTTATGTCCAGCCCCACCATAATGTTTTACTTGGCTCTATGGGGTTAAAAATAATAAATGAATATTAATTGCCAATTTTTAAAACTTGGTAATTGCACATACATACTTGGTATCCAGGTTTTCCTTGAAGAATAGGAATATCTAGCCACAGTGGACACCATTCTGTATGCAACTGGGTCAAAGCTGTCCGCTTGGAGTGGATGACATTCTCTGCTCCTCATTATCTCAAGTTCTATCCCTTCACTGTTGTCCATCACCTGCCTGCACCTATAGCGTCTATGTCTCTGATGCTTTTGCAGTGTGCTGGGTGACTTTTGCAGTGCATGATCTTTGTGTGCTAAAGGTTCTGTTCTTTGCAGCTCTGGATCATTTCAAAATGGTTGTGCACTCTGAGCTACGTTGCGTTTATTAGGGGGCACTTGGCTCTTGACATGGCAAACCTGTAGCAACCCCCGAGACAGGAAGGTTTACCCAAAGCACTTCCCCACTGGCTCTTCACCATCCTGTGCCTGGTACAAACACCCTGAGCTGGACTCAAGTCTTCCCTACCTCCCTCCGCCACTTCTATATCTATGCTGTTGAGCATTTAACCCTCCATAACCCCCTCCACCCTCTGTAAACACACTCGTACTGTGTCCCATTCCCCAAGGTTCTGCTCTCTAGACTATGAGCTGTGAATATCCACTCTTCCCCAAAGTCATGAGCTGTGACTAGTGCCTAGGACGAGTCACAGACAAGAGTGTCTTTTGGATTCCTATATCGCAAAAGTCTCCACCTAGAGCAGAGCTCTGAGAAGGATAGGGGCAAGAATAGCTATCTTGACCAGACAGACCTTTGTTGAAAATTTCATCAGACTCAACAGTATCATGAAGCTCTCCTGGAACATAGTAATAAATGGTTTTAGACATGGCCCCTATGACTACTCTCCTGACCATTCCTGTTAGTTCCTTAGCAGCAATGAGATGTCACCCTGTAGGTTACAGAATGCTTCAGACATGCCCTTCTCCTCTGGCTCTGGGATGTGCCAGGAGTGGAAGGAGCAGAAAACATCTCATGGGAGAACCATGCATGGCAGAACCAGTAAGGAAGCATCTCTGAGGAGAGATAGGACTTCCCAGACATGAGACTTCATGTGTACAACCACAGGCAGTTAAGACAGTGAAACAAGTTCTCAAATCAAGGACTCCCCAGCTAGAGATCCCAGGATGAGCCTGGAGGCATGACAGCTTCTCTGCAAGGGCCTTAAATGCTGCTGGATCTGTATAAACAAGCATGTGCCCAGTAGCCCCGGTGCAAGTCTCTCTTTATGTTCTAATACTGGGAATCTGACTTCTGATGGACACTTTCTCCTACAGATTCCTCAAGAACAGATACACAGCACAGTTCACCATATCCCGATCCCAGAGCTCTCCTCCTACTTCTCCACATTCCCAGTCCCAAGGAAGAGTCAACCATATGTACTCAAATTGCAACCCCCAAAGACACCTTCCACCTTCATGTGCCCTTAGTCCGAGTTAGTCTTCTCTCATCCCCACACCATCAACGTGGTCCAGACCACCACTTTCTCATTCAAATGCGCCGTGCAGGCAGTCCACTACATCTATCTTATTCACTGTTGCCTCAGCACCTAACAAAAATCCCCGACACACAATAATAAAAACAATAATAACAAAAGTGTGGTTTCTTATATTGGACACTTATGTGTTGGCACTTGTATAGATGTTTTATATCCATAATCTCATATAACAATTCTCTGGAGTGAATATTATTATTGTTGCTTACACATGAGGAGAAGGAAGCTCAGAGAAACTGTGCCCAAGATCCCAAAGCTAGTAAGTCCCAAAGCAAACTAGATCTGCTCCAATTGATCCCAGAGCCTGGTTTCTACATCCACAAGCTAATTGCCTCTCTGGGCACTTAGTGATGTTCACTGATTAAATGGGTGGATCATCACACCCTTAAGGCAATCTCCATGCCCCTAGCTGTGCTCCTTCCAAATTGTTCTCCACTTGTAGCCACCGTGGCTATGGCTTAGCATCTTCAGACTTTCCTGAGTCTGGCTTGAAATATCTAACCTCTCCTTTTCACTCCATCCTAGCATCTCCTCACTCTTTCATCAGCCAAACCATCTACCTTAATGTTCCTAGGTTGGTGCCCCACATTATTTCTTGTTTCTGTCCCTTGTACAGCCAGTCCCTCTGCCCACAATGCCTTCCTCCTCAGCTCCCCCAGACCTAAAGCTCTCAACCTAGACCCTGCTTCCTCCCACCTGATTCAGTCCACCTAGCAAAGATGCCCATCCTTTGTGTCCTCATGGTACCCTGCCCTGTTCCACAGGACAGTAACTGCCAGGTACTGTTGTCTCTGCTCTATGAACCTGCCAGTTACTTCAGGTTCAGCGGGTGTGTGTTCAGTCTGGGCTCTCCATTGGCGAACACAGTGGCAGACATGTAAATGTCCATGCTTGACATGCCTCTTTATTTTATAAGTTGATTCAATAAACTTATTGGTGATCAAAGACAGATCAATATGCAACTTAACTGGGGTTCAAGGATCAACAATCAGGACTTCTCTGGTGAGCCTGTGGTTAAGAATCTGCCTGCCAATGCAGGGGACTTGGGTTCGATCCCTGCTCCAGGAGGATTTCACATGCCTTGGAGCAACTGAGCCCATGAGTCACAAATACTGAGCTCATGCTCTAGAACCTGTGCTTTGAAATAAGAGAAGCCACCCCAAAGAGAAACCTGTGCACCGCAACTAGAGAGTAGTCCCCACTCACCATAGCTAGAGAAAGCCCACACAGCAATGAAGACCCAGCGCAGCCAAAATAAATAAATAAAGATGGAATTTCCCAAGTGGCATTAGTGGTAAAGAGCCTACCGACCAAAGCAGCAGACATAAGAGACATGGGTTCAATCCCTTGGTCAGGAAGATCTCCTGGAGAAAGGCATGACAACCCAATCCAGTATTCTTGCCTGGAGAATCCCATGGACAGAGGAACCTGGCAGGCTGTGGTCCTTTGGGTTGCAAAGAGTCAGACACGACTGAAGCAACTTAGCACACACACACACACAAATATAAAAATACTTCCTTAAAAAAAAAAAAAAGAAGAGAAATCAACAATCAGTAGAAACTAATGCACCTTGATGAGACAATGCGGTCAGCAATCTAGAGGAGTGATTTCCAGGCTTGGTGTGTGTCAGAATCACCTGGTTGGCTTACTAAAGCACAGATGGCTGGGCCCTACCTTCGCAGTCTCTGATTCAGTAGATCTGGGAAGAGGAGGGTGGACCGAAAATGTCTAGCACGTTTCCAGGTCATGTTGATGTTGCTATGAAAGCCACTCTTCTAGAAGATTCTGGAAGTGCCCATCAGAAAACAGTAGTACCCAATAATACTAGAAGGAAATGCAAAAGAAGAAATGAAATGCAAGCTTCTTGTCTTGTGAAGCTTCTGTCTCCAGTTTGTGATGCACCAAGCTCTCATCTTAAGGCTGCAAAAAGGGCTTGGAGGACAGCCACACCCAGCCTAATGTCAACATTCACGTGTATCCCAGCCTCTTGCTGCAGATTTCCTGGCACAGAATGGCCACCTTTGGCACCTGGCTCGGCATGCCAGGCATCCAGACCCAGAACACAGGCTTTGCTGAGATGCCCGGTGCATCCTGCTGGCCATCAAACAAGGCCTGACCGCTCCTTGTGGATGGCAGCGGCTCCAGGCAAACCAGTGGCCTCCTGCAGACATCTCGAGCAGGAGGAAACAAACAGAATAATCTCTGAAATTTGATACCCGTTCCAGACACAAGTAGCAACAAACTTAGCGACAAAGCTGTCAAAATATGTTCCACAGCCTCATTGGCAAGAGATCTGGACACACGAAAGAAATTCAGCAAAACCAAATCAGTTGCCAAACTGGGAGGTTTGACAGCGTGCTCGGGAATACATTTAGATCAAAACAGGAACACATCCAAAGGAGCGAGTGTCTCCATAAATTATTATGGAATGATTAGAAATAATTAGTCAGTGATTTCAAAATATTACATATATTTTTCAGTGGTATTGAGGGGACGTGTTATATAACGTGGGATTTTGTTTTTACATTGGGTTTTTCTATTTTTTTTTTTTCCTTACTGCTCTCCAGCAGTTTTCAAAAGATAGGGGCCACAGATGTAATACTCCACCATGCAAATCATGGTGGCTTAAAAGAATACGTTTTTAGGCAACAGGATTGCTTTGCAAAGCCTCTAAAGGAAGAGAAATGGCAGAAAGAGATTCCTGTTCCTTTCTGGGCCTTTTCGTGGGGCATACTCTCTAGCTGCTTTTCCTGAGTTAGAGTTTTGTATCAAAGGGGTTTACATTGACAAAGATTTACATTTACAAGGGCCTCTAGCAGGTGGTCTGAGAAGGCAATGGCACCCCACTCCAGTACTCTTGCCTAGGAAATCCCATGGGCGGAGGAGACTGGTAGGCTGCAATCCATGGGGTTGCGAAGAGTCAGACACGACTGAGCAACTTCACTTTCACTTTTCACTTTCGTGCATTGGAGAAGGAAATGGCAACCCACTCCAGTGTTCTTGCTTGGAGAATCCCAGGGACGGGGGAGCCTGATGGGCTGCTGTCTATGGGGTCGCACAGGGTAGGACATGACTGAAGCGACTTAGCAGCAGCAGCAGCAGCTAGCAGGTGGTTGGACAAGCCCCTGATCCTGCTGGGGCTCGCCCAAGCTCACATGGAATTCTGAGCAAAGCCAGGCTGGAACCCTAGCCTCCTGACTTTCAGGCTATTTCTTTGGACAGGACAGACCTGGAACCAAAAGTCTCCTATGGACTTTCTGAAGAAACTTCGTTCCAGAGACAGATCTTTGGAAACAAGTCCGTTCCTAGCATTCTTGCCACACATGAGAAGAATTTTTGTCCAGGCAAGAGAGGGATGCCTCCTGGGCTCTGCTCCTTCAAGTGGCCCCAGAGTGTCCAACCAGACCTGAATCAGCCAACCCCAGATCTGGGCATCACCCGGGCTGGCAGTGTTCCCTCCTGTCTCACAAGCGTAGGAAGGCAGACCAGGAAAGACTTACCCTCTTCACATTTCAGAGGGACAGTGAGACCCAGCTCTACCTTCACACACAGAGGAGAGAACATCCCACCACCCAAGCATAAGGAGCTCCGCAGGCCATGTGAAACAGTAAAACGTTGGCCTCACGTTACTGTCCCTGCCAGCCTGCCTGGCCCTAGCTTTTTCCACTTTCTCATCTAGAGTTAAGACTTAACGTCTTGCCAAGGGGTATTAACTTTTAAGTTGCCATAAAACCAAATAATTATATTTATCAATTTGTTTTAATTACAGAGCACAGCTAAGCATATGTATGAGTTAGCCGAAAAAGCCAGCATGCGCACCTGCTGTGAGGAGCGCTTTCCAAAAGGAGACGTGAGGAAAATATTTGAATTCCATTTCCCTGTTCTAAAGTCCCATTTGGAAAAAAAAAAAAAAAAAAAAGGGAAGAAAAGGCAAGACTTCCAACACAGAAGCAGGCCTTTACAGTTACGGCCTTTTACAAGATGATCTGAGCTATGTTCCCTGTCTCTGAGGAAGGCACCAGCATATAAAATGGTAGTGAATTTGCATTACTTCCAATCCATCATTCTTGGGTGTGCAGGGAAAAACCAGGGGACCCGCTGCAACAAAGCTCAGCCTTCGTGTTGACAGATTCTTATTTAAGTGACTATGAATACAACAATTCCACAAATAATTTGTCAAGTGTGTGGCTGAACTGGCTCTGAACCCTGATAAATACCGCCTCTCCTACCGCTGCAAAGCAGCATGCTTGGTGTGCAGGACACCGCGGAGTAGGCACGAGGGTGGAAGGATCAATGCTGCTGTATTTCTCTTCTTTGCGGTTTAGCGAAACAAAACAAACAAACCCCCAAATCACTCTGAAGGTGGCTTTTTTCCCCCCAGTGTTAAGTATCCCTTTGATTGTACACCGGGCTCTCCACACGGAGCCATAGGAGTCCTTTTGCAGACCACGCTGATGGCCCCCTGGCCACAGAAGCTTCCAGCTTTCCCTTGGAGGCTCCAGTCAAGTCACTTGGTCAAGGTTCTTCTGGCTGTGGTCCTAATCGTTGCACCTGGCACCTGGAGCCCAGTGGCTGTGACCCCATGGGGTGGCCAGCCGTGCAGGGGCTGCACTGGCAGACTTGTAGTTCAAGACGTGCCTGGAAGACTGGGGTGACAAGTCTCCTTGAACAAAACGTAAATCTAATCATCTTTGAAGACTGCAATATACACCTAAATGTCTCTTGCAGATGTAATTTAGTATGCATTATTAATTTATTTTTCATAAAGCTCCCCAGCTCCTGAGAGTGTGAGTGAGAGCACAGAGCTGCCCGGATGATAAGTCTCGTTTGTCAGGGGAAGGCGGGCATGGTCATACAATTTCCCTTCCTAAAACCCCATCCAGGAGAATGCACAGACACTTCTTAGGGAAAGAAGCCTCCTGCAAACTAGATGTTTCCAGACATTTTAATAAAGTGCCGACCTCTAATGGGACATGAACACTCTCTCAACCGCTTGCAAAGTGAATGGTAACTTATGATGCTGGACCACCAGGCAGAAGAGGGACCGTCTGCATGTCAATTACACTGAAACTTTTGATGTTCGGATTGTAATGCCTATAGAAATAATTAAGAAATAATTAACTCATTCTAACACAAAATGCTAATTATTTATTGTTTATAAAGCAATTTTAAATAATGCAAAAGCTCATGCAGTTGGGACCATCATGATTTTCCAGTCATTAACTTAACCAGAATTTGCATTTTGGGACTCTAGCCAGTGACTTACATGCAGTCCTTAAGTCATTTTTCAAACACCCTGTCCTATCTTAATCTATTCATCATTAATCACATTTGGTCACTTTACATAGAGAACACTATTCAGATGAAAGATAAAAGAAATACATTAATAAAATGAAAGCAAGTTGGAATACTTCAAAACATAAGGTAGGGGATGAATATGGTTATCACAGCAATTTATACATCGTGCACTTAGCATTAAAATAGGGCTGGTGGAGCTGTTGCTTATTATTTAAAATGGACTGTAAGGAGGAGCCAGCTTTTATCATATCAGACACCCTTTCCCACTGTTCTGAAATGAGAGCATGCATCTAAGCTGGTCCAAGCAGCAGCTCTGCCCTCCCACACCTGGGGCGGGTCAGCAGAGCATGGAGAAATCCAGAGCCTTCTCTAACCCAAGTTCCCTCCCCCGGTCACTAGGCCAGCTGAGCAAAGATGCATTCTGGGGCCACTCCTAGGAACTGGTTCATCTTCACCTGATGCTGTCCCTTCAGTTTCCTTGGAGGTCACACAGAGGTTATGCTGGATCCCATTCAGTGGCATCAAGACCTCCTAGTCCAGTAACGCCTAACTCTGGGCCTAAAGGTTTGGTCCTCTATGGGCTCTTAGACATTCTGTGGGATGTCCCCTCCTGGGGACATCAGCAGAGCAGAATTTTGGGCTCGCTTCCCATATCAATGGAAGCAACCTGAAAAGGGAGAAGAAAAGCAAGAGAAAAGGGAGGGAGGAGGCAGGGAGGGAAATTGTGTCTGCTGTCACCATTTCTCCCACCCAGAAGGTCCACGGCCATCACAAACACACAATATTCTGAGCCAGCTGGGCCCTTCTTGAAGCCCACAGACTGCCCAAGCTCCCCTGGGTGGCTCCTTAATCAGGGCCACAGTACTAAGCATGTACTGGGGCTGAACCACTGGATTTCAGAGAACTGGTTAGATAATGGTTGTGTCCTTCAAGGATTTCCACCAATTAGGTGGTAGTGGGGTGGGGGGATTGGAGTGTGGCCAGGCTGCGGGCTCTTTGGTGTACTGAGGGACATCTTCAGAGGAGGATGATTAAATCCCTACCCAACCACATGGTTGGCAGAAGAGACAATCCTCCCAGACCGGGCAGTGCTAATGCTGGGGTCAGTTATGTGGGTATGTGTAAGGTTCAGTTTGGAGGCACCACAGGGCCTAAGATAACTAACATATTCAGTATGTTGGTCTCTTCAGTGTATATTCAGCTGTTCGGGCCACTATAGTAAGATATCACAGACTAGGAGGCTTATAAATGACAGAAATTTCTCTCTCACAGTTCTGGAGACTGGGGAATTCACTCACGATCAAGGTGCTGGCAGATTCAGTGTCTGGTTAGAGCCCACTTTCTGGTTTGTAGACAGCTGTCTTTTCTCTGTACCTTTATTTGAATGAAAGAGTGATGGAACCCTCTGGGGTCTCTTTAAAAGGCACTAATCCTATTCATGAGGGCTCCACCCCCATGACCTAAGCACTTAATTCCCAAAGTCCCCACTTTCTAATACCATCACAGTGGAGACATCATCACATCCAAACCTTTAGTCTATAGCAATTGGATACAGACTGATAAGACAGAAATTAAATACAGAGAACTGTGAAAATCTAACTAAATTACTTGAAATTTTCTTTGCATGGTGCACAAGAAAAGTGTTGCGCAGAGCCTGAATGTTCCAGGGTTCTAAATAAGTGCAGTAGAATGTGGTACCTGGGCTGTGATCCTCAGCAATCTCACCCCTGAAATAGAGTGAGCTCTGTGAGGACTGGGGACCACACTGCTTGAATTGCCTATTTCCAGCACCTAAAACAATGCTGGGCATGTGGTAGATCTCCTTTCTGATTGACCACTAATAAGATGTTAAATAAAGCTAAATACAGTTGAGTGATTTTAATGATGTTAAGTATATTCAGCTGACCCACAATGAAGTGCCCGAATCCAGTCATTTCCAACCAGCAGACAAATCTGGAGAAAAGAGCTTGATTATAATCCAGCACCCTTTGGGCCATATCTTTATTTTTAATATTTTACTCAAATCATGTTTTGGGGACCTCCCATGCGCCAAGTGCTCTATGAGATGAAACCATTGCCCAGGCTATGCTGGGGGGAGGGGCTGGCTGCCAGTCATGATGGAGGCTGGCCAAGAGATGTCCCTCCAGACAGTTCCAGAGTGGCTGAGGTAGACAGACTGGCTGAGTGGCTCAGACCCAGAATGGGGTGAGGGAGGTCCCTGGCAGAGCAGTCAGGGAAGGTGAGGGGGAGGGCTTGTGCCATGCTGTTGCAAGCACGGCGACTGCCTGCACTCTGGAATACTGAGCTACGGAGCAGGTCAATGTTCTATAGCCAGACTCCCATCATTGTTGTGAGATGGGAGGAGGCGAGTACGGAGCAAGAGGGAGGGGTGGACAAGGTGAGGGGAAAGATGAGGGGCCTAGGAGGAGTCCAACGCTGGGTGGGGCCAATGACAAGGCGGGACAGACAAGCCCTCTCTGGGGTCTGGCCTTTGGGACCAGTGTATGCTGGTCAGCGCTGCTCTTCTGCCCCTCAGGGGACCCTGAAGACCAACATTCCAAGCTCCAGCCCTCCCAGACACCAGCAGAACCAGGCTGGGGGCTAACTTGTAGACAGAAACGCAGGAACAAAGAGACAGAAGGATTAAAGATTTACTTCCAGGACACATCCCTTGCCATATGATCTACCATGCCACCAAAAGGGGATGTGAAAACAATCTTGTCCTGTCCTCTATTGCGGAAATGGTGGTAAGCGTGGTTATGAGACACCACCGCAACCAGGGGAGATGCTTCACAGACTGACTGTTGTCTTGTACCAGTTTGGACTCAGGGCAAATAATTGAATATTTTTAACGGGTGTTTTTCCAGCATGTCCTTGTCTTTTTTTTTTATTCCTGTAACAAAACTCTTGCCAAAAGAAAGTGTTTTCTAAAGTCCCAGTCAAAAAGTAGTAATGTTCTATCCACACATTAATGATTCCAAAATTCTCCATTATGAACAATATTTATCAAAAACAGCCCACTATCAGATGAAAGATGTGCCTTATCTTTTCTTGTCAACTAAAACATTATTCACTGAAAGTTTCTTTCATATCTGTTTCAGGGGTTTCAGTGTCATTTTAAATTGCAAATCAATCATCTATCGCGCAGCCCTCGTTCTGGAGGGGAGATTAACGCTCTGGCTAAAATTGTTTACAAAGCCATTTGTAAACCTTCTGCGGATGCAGATGAGGAAAGTTTACCAGTTTAACATTGTTGATCCCAGAGAAAGCCTTAAGCAATGACTTCAGAGGGCAAAAAAATTTGTTCATTTATCATTATTGTCATGGGCTTTCGCAAATGATAACAATTTGTCTTCATCCTATTTTTAGACAATGAGCCACAATAGAGTCCAGAAAGCCATTTTGCCAGATGGGAGAAGGTGCTTTCATTGCAAAATGTTGTCTTTTCTTTCCCTGCCCTATAAAATTGGCTTAAGTGAGAACCAAGGATATGTTTTAATGTCAGGATTCCCAGAAGACATAATGACATACAATAAAGGCATCGCCAGCCCCAGGAAGGATGTGGTTCAAATGCATTGAATACTATTTTCAATCTAAAATCGTGACTTCTAGGATAGATAGAAGCATGGTGAAAGCCGGGAAGATAGTTATGGATTTTAGCACGCTTTCATTCCTTATTAATATTCCCTTTTTTAAAATGAAACACTGCAATAGGAAGGCCAATTACTTCTCATTAAGATGAATAAAAATGTTAGAATAAGCTGGACATAAAATAAACATTTAAAGTGATATATGGTGAATTCCACCGAGCTCTGAACTACTAATCAGAAACTCTCTATGGAAGAGAAGATAAGAAAATCCAGTTTTCATTAGAAATGTTCCAGATTCTGGGGGAATTTCATTAAGCTCCTTGCTGGTTCCCCTCCGCTGGTTTCTGGCAGCATCCTGGGGAGGCGGATACTCTTGTTTTCCTGTCTCTGATACCCAGGAGTCTAGGAGCCCCACTTCTACAAATAGCCCCAAACCAGTGTTCCCTTCTCTAGGCTGGCTCCCTTGTCCTTCACTGGCTTTGTGAGCCTGTCATTGGTAATCATCGTATGCTTAGTCCATCTTTAACACAAAGGAATATTTCACCTGTGTTTTCCCTCCATTGAGGACAATAATCAGACAGGCTTTAGAGAGATTCTGTAGCCCAAAATGAGCACCAACATCACAATAGGTGGTCCTTCTGGTTTGAGCCCAGGTGCAGGGGGCACTGGAAACTTCATCTTCTAAGAAGCCTTTATCATTGAGCTGACATTATAGCAAACAGTACTATTGACTCATTGAACACACGGTGGAAACGTGAGAGCATTACTGAGCATTAATCAGCCTGAAAGCATGTCACATGTTCTAAGATAGCCTGGACACACACACATGTGCTCACACAAACACCTTGGAGGTTCATGACAGAAAGGCTCTTGGGGAACCCGGGGAGGTTGATGCTACAGATTGGATTGTCACGGTGCACACAGTAGGTTCAGAGGAAGTCTGCGGCTGGCCCCACTCAGTGTAGGACAGACAGCGGCATGAAGAGCTGACAGCACCCCCAGGACTGTGGCCCGCTTTACTTTAGCCAGCTGAGCCACGGCCAGGTTTCTGCTTCTCTTCATGCTGTCTTTTCTTTGGCAGAACTGTGGACCTTATCTGACAGAAATCTGTTTCTCCACTAGCCAGTTTCTTAAGAGTGAAGAGATCCCTTGCAAGTGTGAGCTCCACGGTGCTTCCACAATTTGAACCCTCACCACAGTCCCATTCCCTGGGCTGCGGCGCACCCCTGCCCCTCCTCCTCACCCTGCCCTTCCTCATCTGCCCTTCCATTCCAGCTCAGCCCTGTGCCTGCACCAAGGACTTTCCCAAATAGCTCAGCCCTAGGGACTCCTTGTCCAAGCTGCCTTCCTGGGTTAGCCCAATCTGAACAGGGACAGTTGTATTTCCCAATTATGACTGTTTCGGGTTTTCTTTCTTTATTTTTTGGTCAGTAGGACTGTATTTATTGGCTGGGGAATTTATCACTCAGTAATTTTAAGAACAAGACATAATCGCATAATTATCTAAGTAAATTACTTTTTTTTTGCTTTTTAATTTTATTTTTAATTGTGGTAAAATATACATTATGTAAAACTTACCACCTTAATCATTGTAAAGCGTACTATCCAACAAATCCCCAGAACTCTTTTCAAATTACTAAACAGAAATGCTGTAGACCCATTAAATGACTTCCCATCCCAACCTCCCTGCAGACCCTGGCCATCCAATTGATGATTTTTGAAGCTGTATCCAATGTTTTTCTCCTCCTGTATTTTCTATTACCCCTTGGCCATCCCTCTCATTCAAGTCACCAGAGACTCATTGCATCAGGGAAAAGATGGATAGCAGAAAATAGACCAAGATAATTCTCTAATGAATATAAGCCTCAAAAGTCTAAGTGGGAGAAGAGAACAAAAATGGCTCCAAGAATGAGCAATAGGGGAGGAAGGATGTGAGATGACTTAGCAGAATACATACATGTTTCAGAAGGAAGAGACGGAAAAGGACAGAGAGCACTTAGGTGCTGATAGGTTCCAAGAAGGAGCTGATTCTTGGCCCTCCTGGTGTTGAGCCCCCACGAAATGATCAGAGCATCCATGAGCACCCTGCACTGGACTGCACAACCACGGCACAGCCCTGGATGGAGGGATGGCCCCTGGGGTGCCATAATACCTCCACCCCAACCCTGTCTCTATGCAGGACTCCAGGGAACCCCGGAAAAGTTCCCAGCTTGGATAAGATTGTTCTTGTTGCCCTGATAAAATAGGGATGGCCCCTGGGGTGCCATAATACCTCCACCCCAACCCTGTCTCTATGCAGGACTCCAGGGAACCCCGGAAAATCCCCAACTCGGATAAGATTGTTCTTGTTGCCCTGATAAAATAGGGATGGCAACTGGGGTACCACAATACCTCCACCCCAACCCTGTCTCTATGCAGGACTCCAGGGAACCCCGGAAAAGTCCCCAACTCAGATAAGATTGTTCTTGTTGCCTTGATAAAATAAGACCTTGCTTTCAAATTTTTAGTTGAATGGTGGGAAAATACATTTTATTTTTCCTGAATTTCAGGGATGATGTAGTCCACAGGTCTGCCCCTTATGCCAGCAATCAGTTCAGATCAGTTCAATTCAGTCGCTCAGCTGTGTCCGACTCTTTGCAACCCATGGACTGCAGCATGCCAGGCCTCCCTGTCCATCACCAACTCCTGGAGTTCACTCAAACTCATGTCCATTGAGTCAGTGATGCCATTCAACCATCTCATCCTCTGTTGTCCCCTTCTCCTGCCCTTAATCTTTCCTAGCATCAGGGTCTTTCCAAATGAGTCAGCTCTTTGCATCAGGTGGCCAAAGTCTTGGAGTTTCAGCTTCAGCATCAGTCCTTCCAATGAACACCCAGGACTGTTCTCCTTTAGGATGGACTGGTTGGATCTCCTTGCAGTCAAAGGGACTCTCAAGAGTCTTCAACACCACAGTTCAAAAGTATCAATTCTTTGGCGCTCAGCTTTCTTTATAGTCCAACTCTCACATCCGTACATGACTATTGGAAAACCACAGCTTTGACTAGACGGACCTTTGTTGGCAAAGTAATGTCTTTGCTTTTTAATATGCTGTCTAGGTTGGTCATAACTTTTCTTCCAAGGAGCAAGTGTCTTTTAATTTCATGGCTGCAATCACCATTTGCAATTACTCCTTATACTGTCTTAAATCTTCCACTTTCCTGCTCAGAGTGTATGCCACGCTGTAAGAAAGTCCATGTGGAGAAGAACTGAGGCTTCCCTCCCACCAACAATCTGTCTGCCATGTGAAAGAGCCATCTTAGAAACATATCCTCCTGATCCAATCAAGCTTTCAGATGACTACAGAATCAACAGACATAGTCAATGCAAACACATAAGGGATTCTGAGTCAGAACTGCCTACCTAAACTCCTCTAACCCACAGCAACTATGAGACTTCTGACCTGGTGGAAACTAAAAATATGGATTAACTGATTCTGTTTAACTTCAGCTGAAGAATCTTCATTCCAGCTACTCCTGCTTGTAACTGTGGCATTTTCATTAATGGAAGCAGATGCTGCTCTGATCTCCATGCAGAGAATTCATCCCCTTGCTTAAGGATGTAATAAATGGAGATGGGAAGTAATTCACACCTGAATATATAAAGAGTCTATAGGTAATAACCCTTAAATGTAACATCATCATAGATAGCCATTGTCATTTGCTTGTCCAAAGTCACCAAAGAGGAATAGTGAGGTGAGATGTTAATTTTAACTTGACAGTGGGCATCTGTGTGCTTCAAACCAAAATGAGAAAAAAGAAAACGGTGTCATGATCACAGCACTTTGGTAGCTGAAAACAAAGGTGTAACATGTCTATTTCTTGCAATTCACAAATAGAGGTTATTTTTTTAGAGAATTGAAAATGTGTGTGCATTTATGTATGTGTGTATATGTGTGTATGTGTGTGTATATGAAAATGTGTGTGCATTTACGCATGTGTGTGTATATGTGTGTGTATATGAAAATGTGTGTGCATTTATGTATGTGTGTATATGTGTGTATGTGTATGTATATGAAAATGTGTGTGCATTTATGTATGTGTGTGTATATGTGTATGTGTGTATGTATATGAAAATGTGTGTGCATTTATGTATGTGTGTGTATATGTGTAACAAAGTGGAAAGATCACAACAAGAAAACATGTATCTCACTCTAGTTGACCATGACCAGAATGATCTAGAAAGAATAAAGCAGACAGCAGTTTCCAACTGGCACGAAATCAAAGGTAAAGTAAGTTACTGGATAAAATACATCTCTAAGAACCCTTGGCATTCTCCCTTCTCTGAATTAAACTAAGACTGGTCAATAACAATCATTGCACATCATGTGTCATCTGTGGATATGGGTTTACTGCATAGATAGACATGGTCACATGAAATCTACGGATCTATGGCCTAGGAGTATCTAATAAAAATTATCTGTGAATTATATCTTTATTAGTGCTCTTACGCTCACTTCCTGCTTTTTTTTAAAAATGAGATTGTCTGTATTATTGGCTCTTTATCCAGGAAAAAACTTGAAATTCACTTCTGTGATAAATCACAGAAATTTATCATGTTAAGCCCCACTGAATGTTTCATAGAAACATTTTTTGGAGGGACAGAGTTAATGCTTGGCTTTAGAGTCATCAGAACTTGATATGGATCCCATTTGCCTCTAAACTCTTGCGCAACCCTGAGCAACTTACTGTGTCTGTCCAAATATCAGAATTTTTATCTGCAATATTATTTTGTTTGTAATAATAAAAATAGCATGTACTTTTATAGGATTTACTATATTTCAGACCCTACGGTCAGCACTTCCTGTTTCTTAACTCACAGAATCCCATCACCTAACATGATTCTCTTCTCCCAAAGCTTGACACATATTAGACACTGCAGTGGCAATATATCGTTTCATTTGGAGATAAAATAGTAAGAAGCATAATTAATAGAAGATAAAATGATCTCTTTCTCACATATCTAGGTGACATGAATCTAAAAATATTTTTACAGCTTTACTCTGTGACTAAGTACACAGACACACATGCAGTGTAGAAGAACAAGATTTCTAAAAATCAATGTATCATTGCCTTTCCTATAACATCCATTTCCAACCAGTCCACCTGGTATCACTGGGGACATCAGAGGGACACTGGGATTCAAAGACAAATGCCGTCTTAATTGGACAGGTTTCTTTTTAACATTTACCATCTCCTGGTGGGTCTAGCTCAAAGAAGTCAATATTCTTTTTTACAAACAGGGGAAGAAAAAAATGTCATCCAAAATCCACATTTCTAAGTTACCAGTGTGTGTTTGGTGCAAGCGTGTTGATTCCAGTATCCATGTCAGTGCAATACCATACAGGTAAGTTAGCCATTTTAGGCACAGGATTTAGGGCTGTGAACACATCATGCCACCTGAATCAGGATCCAGGACAACTTAGTGCATGCTATTAAGCCACAAACTGTTGTCATCAACCACAGTGGTAGGGACCCAGAGCAGGGAGAGAAACTCCATTCTCAGATTCTGTGTCAGATCAGTTGAGACAGTGAGGGGTGTCTTACTCCTGCTGACTTAGTTCACACTAAAATGCTGAGAAAATATGAAGGCATATACTGCCTTATCTTCAAATTTAAGCCATGCATTGAAGGAATGTAGCAAACCCCCTGTAGAGGCACCATAACTCCGGAGGAATCACGCTTGAGGATTTTGGTGTTAGAGAGACCTGGGTTCAAACATCAGCTCTGCCACCTGCTAGCAGAGTGACTTCACTTCTCTGAGTTTGTTTTCTTGTAATGGCTACATGAGGCAGTATTTATATACTCCCTGAAACATAGCAAGCTCTCAGTAAATGCCAGAAGAAGCAATAAAGTGATAATGATTTTTACCTCTCATTTCTACCTCTTTCCCTGAGCTCCAAATTTGTACAGAAGACTAGCTACTCAATATCTCCACCTGGGTGTCCCACAGGCCCTCAGAACACAGCATGATAAATCAAACTCGCCGTCTATTTCTTAAACTTGCACAAACTAAAAATATGGGTCATCACTACCTCTTCCCTTCACTCTCCATTCACATGGATTCAATAACACAGTCCACGTGTTCACTGGACTGGTTGGAACTTCACCTCACAAGTCAGAATTTTCTTTCTCCTCCTAAAAATATGCAGAAGTAATATAGAGAACAAAACCAGAAAATGCTTATACGTTTTCAGGGAAATTCAAAGACAAATGTAATGCAACACCCCAAAACACATGTAAGGCTTTCAAAAGCAGTTGTGATTGGGCAGAAACCAGGAAGATAAAGCTGAAATAAAACTCAGTGAGGTTCAGGATGGGGAACACATGTACACCCATGGCTGATTCACATCAATGTATGGCAAAAACCACTACAATATTGTAAAGTAATTAGCCTCCAATTAAAATAAATTAATTAATTTAAAAAAAACTCAATGAGTAACTGGAGGAATTCAGTGATAGTAGATCTCAGGAAAGACCAACTAGGAGACATTTACTAAAGGAAAAAGATTCAGCCTGAAGTGCAAAACTATCCTTGTCTTCAACAATGGGTACTAAAATAGAGCAAGGGGGCTTCTGGTAGGAACCCCCTTAGCCTGGTTGGGACAGAGAGGCAGAGTGAGCCATAGTTGCAGGAAGCAGTATGTGTTCGAGGCTACAGAGAAGGGGAAACTTTCGTCTTGTGAAATCTGAAGGGTGATCCTATCTTCTCCTGCCCCTAACCCTCTTCATAGATGGATCCCGTGCACTACTTTCTCACATGGCCTCCTTTAGAACTTCCATTTTGAGTGAGTGGCTCGATGCCGTAACAGTGAGAAAGGCTGAGAACTTGAATTTTGGCTTCTACCTTTGTGCTCTGTTGCTTCAGTCATGTCTGACTCTTTGTGACCCTATGGACTGTAGCCCACCAGACTCCTCAGTCCCTGGGATTCTCCAAGCAGGAATACTGGAGTGGGTTGCCATTTCGTTCTCCAGGGGACCTTCCTGATCCAGGGGTTGAAATGGTGTCTCTTATGTCTCCTGCATTGGCAGGTGGATTCTTTACCATTAGTGCCACCTGGAAAGCCCTCTTCATAGCCATCTGTTACCCCTACCCTCGAACTCATCCTCTGGCTAATGGAGGAAAATCAACCACATCCAATTATAAGTACTACCAAGGAGCAGCCATGACTGCTATATAAAAATACTAAAGGGAAAATTGGAACTAGGTAGCAACCCACTCCAGTGTTCTTGCCTGGAGAATCCCAGGGATGGGGGAGCCTGGTGGGCTGCCGTCTATGGGGTCACACAGAGTCGGACATGACTGAAGCGACTTAGCAGCAGCAGCAGCAGCAGCAAAACTTAGAAGCTGAGAAAATATGAAGGAAGATAGTGCTTTCATATTTTAAAAGGAAAAACAAAAGACTTCTCTAGTAGCCCTGTTTTAATAGGGCAGGTAAAAATTATGACCAAACATTTTGTCATAACTTTTTAAAAATGGGAAGCAATAATATCTCTGAAGAAAGCTCACAAAGAAGGAACAATTGTCTTATACATGCTGGCATGGAGTTAAAAGGTGTCATTCAAACACAAAAAAATCTAGTGATTAAAATCATATGCATATGTATAAGCACTGAGGATTATACTAACATAACGTGTGTGTGTTAAGTTGCTTCAGTCACACCTGATTCTTTGCGATACTATGTACTGTAGCCTGCCAGGCTCTTCTGCCCAAGGGATTCTCCAGGCAAAAATACTGGACTGGATTGCCCTGCCCTCTTCCAGGGGATCTTCCTAAGCAGGGATCAAACCCACATCACTTTGCATCTCCTGTGTTGGCTGCCAGGTTCTTTATCACTAGCGCTACCTGGGAAGCCCATATACTACCATAATATTAGAAACTAAAATTGGGTGGTGCAAAAGAAAGAAAGAGAAGGAAATCTGCTAAATGTATTATTATTCATGTTAGAGAATGAAGAAAATAGTGTCTGAAGAAATAAGAACTAAAGATGCCATAGAAAATCATAATTACAGGAGTAATGACTAGAGGAAAATACAGACCCTCAAATATCAGGAGAGCCAAAATAGATCACATAGCAGAGGTCTTTAAGAACCAAACAAAAATCTACTGTAAAATGATGTGTCAGAACAAAGCAAATATGTGTCATGGAAGTGTAAATGGGCTCAGTTGATCTACCAGAAATACTTTCAGGGTTGGTCCACAAAGCAAAGCCAACCCCAGTTCACTTGTATGACAATCTCTAGGTTCATCCTCGTCCCTGCAAATGGCACTACATGTCCCTTTCTGTGGCTGAGTAATATTCCATTTTATATATGCCCCACAGCTTTATCCATACCTCTGTTGATGGAGACAGGTCTCCATGAAACAAGACCAACTCACTACAGTAGTTGGTCCATGAAAGCAACCTACACGTCCATCAAAAGCGAAATGGATAAAGAAGATGTGGTGTATAAATACAACGGAATATTACTCAACCATAAAAAGAACAAATAGTGCCATTTGCAGAGATGAGGATGAACCCAGAGATTGTCCTACACAGTGAAGTAAGTCAGAAAGAGTAAAACAAATGTATCATTCCGAGGCAGAATCTAAGGAAAAAGTATAGATGAACTTATTTGCAAAGCAGAAATAGAGCTACAGATGTAGAGAACAAACTTATGGTTACCAAGTGGGGAAGGGAGCTTGAGACAAACTGGGAGATTGGGATTGACATATATATACTACTATGCATAAAATAGATAACTAATGAGAATCTATAGCGAAAAAAGCCGTATAATATAGTTTATATGTCAAATACATAAGTGGGCCTCCCTGGTGGCTCAGACAGTAAAGAGTCTACCTGCAGTGCAGGTAGACCTGGGTTTGATCACATGGTCAGGAAGATCCCCTGGAGAAGGAAATGTCAACACACTCTGGTATTCTTGCCTGGAGAATCCCATGCACAGAGGGACCTGGAGGGCTGCAGTCCATGGGGTCACAAAGAGTTGGACATGACTGAGAGACTTGAGAGTCTCTTGAGAGTCCCTTGGACTGCAAGGAGATCCGACCAGTCCATTCTGAAGAAGATCAACCCTGGGATTTCTTTGGAAGGAATGATGCTAAAGCTGAAACTCCAGTACTTTGGCTACCTCATGCAAAGAGTTGACTCATTGGAAAAGACTCTGATGCTGGGAGGGATTGGGGGCAGGAGGAGAAGGGGACGACAGAGGAGGAGATGGCTGGATGGCATCACTGACTCGATGGACGTGAGTCTGAGTGAACTCCGGGAGTTGGTGATGGACAGGGAGGCCTGGCGTGCTGCGATTCATGGGGTCGCAAAGAGTCGGACACGACTGAGCGACTGAACTGAACTGAACTGAACTGAGAGACTAATACACACACACATGTGAAATGAAAAAGGCTACAAATGACCTTGTCTGAACAGGAATAAAGTTACAGATGTAGAAAATAAACTTATGATTACTGGGCGGGGAGGGTAACAGGGAAGGGATAAATTGGGGGATTGGGACTCACACATCATAAGGACCTACTGTATAGCACAGGGAACTCTACTCAATACTCTATAATGACCTACACAGAAAAAGAATCTAAAAAAGAGTGGATACCTGTATATGTATAACTGATTTACTTTGCTGTACACCTGAAACTAACATCTCCTAGAACTAACACCAAAAAATGATGCTTTATTCGTCACTGGGGATTGGAAGGCAAAAGTAGGGAGTCAAGAGATACCTGGAGTAACAGGTGAGTTTGGCCTTGGAGAATAAAATGAAGCATGGCAAAGGCTAACTGAATTCTGCCAAGAAAATGCACTGGTCAAAGCAAACACCCTTTTTCAACAACTCAAGAGACAACTTTACACATGGATATCACCAAATGGTCTATACTGAAATCAAACTGATTGCATTCTTTGTAGCCAAAGATGGAGAAGCTGTATATAGTCAGCAAAAACAAGATCTGGAGCTGACTGTGGCTCAGATCATCAGTTTCTCATAGCAAAATTCGGGTTTAAACTAAAGAAAGCAGGAAAAACCACTAGGCCAGCCAGTGGTTAACTTAACTCAAATCCCCTATGAATATGCAGTAGAGGCAATGAATAGATTCAAGGGATTAGATCTAGCCAACAGTGTGCCTGAGGAACTATGGATGGAGGTCTGTAATATTGTACAGGAGGCCGTGTGAAAAACCATCCCAAAGGAAAGAAAGCAACGTGATTATCTGAGGAGGCTTTACAAATAGCTGAAGAAAGCAGAGAACTGAAATGCAGGGGAGAAAAGGAAAGATACATCCAACTAAATGCAGAGTTCCAAAGAATAGCACAGAGAGACAAGAAGGCTTTCTTCAATGAATATTGCATAAAACTAGCAGAAACAACAGAAAGGAAAAGACTAGAGATCTCTTCAGGAAGAACTGAAAACATCAAGGGAACATTTCACCCAAAGATGGCACTATAAAGGAAAGAAAGAGTAGAGGCCTACTTAATGCTGAAGAGGTCAAGAGAGAGAGAATACATGGAAGGACTGTACCAAAAAGATCTTAATGAACCAGATTACGACAAAGGTGTTATCAGTCACCCAAAGCCAGGCATTCTGGAGTGCAAAGTCAAGTGGGCCTTGGGAAGTACTGCTGTTTATAAAGCTGGTGGGTGTGATGGAAGCCCTGTAAAATGATTCAAAACCCTAAAAGATGATGTCATTAAGGTGTTGCATTTAATATGTAATAAAATCTGGAAGACCCAGCAGTGGCCACAGGACTGGAAAAAGTCAATCTTCATCCCACTTCCCAAGAAGGGCAGTGCTAAAGAATATGCTAATCATCGGACAGCTGCACTCATCTCCCATGCTAACAATTTCAGTTCAGTCACTCAGTCATGTTCGACTCTCTGTAGCGCCATGCACTGCAGCACGCCAGGCTCCCTGTCCTTCACCAACTCCCAGAGCTTGCTCAAACTCATGCCCAACAAGTCGGTGATGCCATCCAACCATCTCATCCTCTCTAGCCCCCTTCTCCTCCTGCCTTCAATCTTTCCCAGCATCAGAATCTTTTCCAGTGAGTCAGTTCTTCACATCACATGGCCAAAGTATTGGGGCTTCAGCTTCAGCATCAGTCCTTCCAATGAATAATCAGGACTGATTTCCTTTATGAAGGACTGGTTAGATCTCCTTGCTGTCCAAGGGACTCTCAAAAGTCTTCAACACCACAGTATAAAAGCATCAGTTCTTCAGCATTCAGCCTTCTTTATGGTCTAACTCTCACATCCATACACGACTACTAGAAAAACCATAGTTTTGATTAGATGGACATTTGTTGGCAAAGTAATGTCTCTACTTTTTTATATGCTGTCTAGGTTTGTCATAACTTTTCTTCCAAGGAGCAAGTGTCTTTTAATTTTGTGGCTGCAGTCACCATCTGAAGTGATTTTGGAGCCCAGGAAAATAAAGTCTGTCATGGTTTCCGTTGATTCCCCATCTATTTGCCATGAAGTGATGGGACCAGATGCCATGATTTTAGTTTTTTGAATATTGAGTTTTAAATCAGGTTTTCCTCTCTCCTCTTTCAATTTCATCAAGAGGCCCTTTAGTTCTTCTTTGCTTTCTGCCATAAGAGTGGTGTCATCTGTGTATCTAAGGTTATTGATATTTCTCCCAGCAATCTTGATTCCAGCTTGTGTTACATACAGCCTAGTATTTTGCCTGATGTACTCTGCATATAAGTTAAATAAGCAGGGTGATACTATACAGCCTTGATGTGCTCCTTTTCCAATTTGGAACCAGTCTGTTGTTCAATGCCTGATTCTAACTATTGCTTCTTGATCTGCATACAGATTTCTCAGGAGGCAGATAAGGTGGTCCAATATACCCATCTCTTAAAGAAATTTCCACCGTTTATTATGATCCACACAGTCAAAGGCCTTGGTGTAGTCAATAAAGCAGAAGTAAATGTTTTTCTGGAACTCTCTTGCTTTTTTGATGATCCAGTGGATGTTGGCAATTTGATCTCTGGTTCCTCTGCCTTTTCTAAAACCAGCTTGAATACCTGGAAGTTCTTGGCTCACATACTGTTGAAGCCTCGCTTGGAGAATTTTGAACATTACTTTGCTTGAGTGTGAGATGAGCACAATTGTGTGGTAATTTGAACATTCTTTGGCATTGTCTTTCTTTGGGATTGGAATGAAAACTGAATTTTTCCAGTCCTGTGGCCACTGCTGAGTTTTCCAAATTTTCTGGCATATTGAGTGCAGCACTTTCACAGCATCATCTTTTAGGATTTGAAATAGCTCAACTGGGATTCCATCACCTCCACTAGCTTTGTTCGTAGTGATGCTTCCTAGGGCCCACTTGACTTCACACTCCAGGATGTCTGGCTCTAGGTGAGTGATCACACCATTGTGGTTATCTGGGTCATTAAGATCTTTTTTGTACAGGCCTTCTGTGTATTCTTGCCACCTTTTCTTAATATCTTCTGTCTCTGTTAGGTCCATACCATTTCTGTCCTTTATTGTGCCCATCTTTGCATAAAATGTTCCCGTGGTATCTCTAGTTTTCTTGAAAAGATCTCTAGTCTTTCCCATCCTATCGTTTTCCTCCACTCCTGTGCATTGTTTACTTAGGTAGGCTTTCTTATCTCTCTTTTCTATTCTTCGTAACTCTGCATTCAGATGAGTATAACTTTCCTTTTCTCCTTTTCCTTTAGCTTCTCTTCTTTTGTCAGCTATAAGGTCTCCTCAGACAACCATTTTGCCTCTTTGCATTTCTTCTTCTTGGGGATGGTCTTGATCACTGCCTTCTCTACAATGTTGTGAATCTCTATCCATAGTTCATCAGGCACTCTGTCTATCAGATCTAATCCCTTGAATCCATTTGTCATTTCCACTGTATAATTGCAAGGGATTTGATTTAGGCCATACTTGAATGGTCTAGTGGTTTTCCCTACTTTCTTCAATTTAAGTCTGAATTTTGCAGTAAGGAGTTCATGATCTGAACCACAGTCAGCTCTGGTCTTGTTTTTTTTCTGACTGTATAGAGCTTCTCCATCTTCACCTGCAAAGAATATAATCAATCTGATTTCAGTATTGACCATCTGGTGATGCCCATGTATATAGTCATCTCTTGTGTTGCTGGAAGAGTATGTTTACTATGACCAGTGTATTCTCTTGTCAAAACTCTGTTAGCCTTTGCCCTGCTTCATTTTTTACTCCAAGGCCAAACTTGCCTGTTAGTCCAGGTATCTCTTGACTTCCTACTTTTGCATTCCAATCCCCTATGATGAGAAGGACATCTTCTTTTGGTGTTAGTTCTAGAAGGTCTTGTAGGTCATCACAGACTGTTCAACTTTAGCTTTTTGGTGTTACTGGTTGGGACATAGACTTGGATTACTGTGATACTGAGTGGTTTGTCTTGGAATCTAAGAGAGATCATTCTCTCATTTCTGAGTTTGCACCCAAGTATGGCATTAAATTCACCAATTCCAGTCTGTTTTAGTTCGCTGATTCCTAAAATGTCGATGTTCACTCTTGCCATTTCCTCTTTGACCAATTCCAATTTGCCTTGGTTCATGGACTTAGCATTCCAGGTTCCTATGCAATATTGCTCTTTACAGCATCGGACTTCACTTCCATCACCAGTCACATCCACAACTGGGTATTGTTTTTGCTTTGGCTCCATCTCTTCATTCTTTCTAGTTATTTCTCCACTGATCTCCAGCAGCATATTGGGCACCTACTGACCTTGGGAATTCATCTTTCAGTGTCCTATCTTTTTGCCTTTTCATACTGTTCATGGGGTTCTCAAGGCAAGAATATTGAAATGGCTTGCCATTCCCTTCTCCAGTGAACCACAATTTGTCAGAAATCTCCATTATGACCCGTCCGTCTTGGGTGGCCCTGCATGACATGGCTCACAGTTTCATTGAATTAGACAAGGCTGTGGTCCACATGATCAGATTGGTTAGTTTTCTGTGATTGTGGTTTTCATTCTGTCTTCCCTCTTATGAATAAGGATAAGAGGCTTATGGAAGCTTCCTGATGAGAGAGCCTGACTGTGGAGGAAACTGGGTCTTGCTCTGATGGGCGGGGCCATATTCAGTAAATCTTTAATCCAACTTTCTGTTGATGGGTGAGGTTGTGTTACCTGCCTGTTGTTTGGTGTGAAGTCAAACTGTCAAGGCATGCCTCCACCAGAGACTCCTGGACACTCACAGGCAAGTCTGGCTCAGTCTCTCGTGGGGACACTGCTCCTTTCTCCTGGCTCCTGGTGCACACAAGGTTTTGTCTGTGCCCTCCAAGAGTCTGTTTCCCCTGTATTATGGAAATTCTGTTATCAAATTCCACTGGCCTCCAATGTCAGATTCCCTGGGGGTTCTCAGTCCCTTTGCCAGATATCCAGGTTGAGAAATCTGTTGTGGATCCTAGAACTTTCTTAACAGTCAAGAATTTCTTTGGTATAATTGTTCTGAAGTTTGTGGGCCATCTGCTCAGCGACTATGTTGGATAACACTGCTTGACCCAGGTCTGCTGCAGCCAGAGCCCCTTCCCATGCAAGGCCACTGCTGACCTGTGCCTCTGCAGGAGACACTCAAACACTCAAAGGCAGATCTGGCTCAGTCCCTGTTGGGCCTCTGGGTCCTGGTGTGCACAAGGTTTTGTTTGAGCCCTCTGAGCATCTCTGGTGGTTATGGGGTTTGATTCTAAATGTGATTTTGCCCCTCCTTCCTTCTTGTTGGGGCTCCTCCTTTGCCGTTTAACATGGGGTATCTTTATTTGGTGGGATCCAACATTCTCCTGTTGATGGCTGTTCAGCAGCAAGTTGCAATTTTGGAGTTCTCCCAGGGGAAGATGAGCATACATCCTTCCACTCCACCATCTTGAAAAAGCTATTTTTCAACAATGGTTTTCAGTTCTGCTCTGAAGCGATATGATTATGGAGGCTGAGAAAGTCCCATGAGCTATACTTGCCAACCTGGGGACCCAAGAGAGTCAATAGTGGTAGTTCTAGTCTGAGTTGGAAGACTTGGGAACCAGTCGACTTGATGGTATAAATTCCAGTCCAAGTCCAAGTCCAAATCCATAGGCAGGAGAAGACCAGTGTCCAAGATGAAGTTCAGTGCTGTGCCTTCACAAGCCTCTATCCACACTGCTCATCAGCTTTATCTGTGCCCATGGCATCATTGCCCTCATAGGCTCCCAGCAACTTGAAGGCAGTAACTATGTCTTAATCATCTCTGTTCATTCTTCAGCATGAGAACAGGAGTTCAAAAAAAGGGACATGGTAAACAGGAAAGATTTGACAACTGCTTCAGTAGTTCTTCATTGAGGTCAGGGTTACTTTGATTGTGGATATGCTTGCAGTTCTGAGAGATTCTCCAGGGCATCATCCTGACCCAGGGATTGAACCCACATCTGCTGCATTGCAAGCAAATTCTTTTCCACTGAACCACCAGGGAAGCCAGGCCATGCTAGTAAGATCATGCATAAAATCTTGCATGCTAGGCTTCAGCATTATGTGAACCAAGAACTGTCAGATGTCCAAGCCGGGTTTAAAAAAGGAAGAAGAATCAGAGATCAAATTGCCAACACTTGCTGGATCATAGAGAAAGAAAGGAAATTCCAGAAAATTGTCTACTTCTGTTTCATCAACTACGCTAAAGCCTTTGACTGTGTGGATCATAGTAAACTGTGGAAAGCTCTTAAGGAGATGGGAATACCAGACCATTTTAAGTGTCTCCTGAGAAACCTGTGTGTGGATCAAGAAGCAACAGTTAGAACCCTGTATGGAGCAACTGATTGGTTCAAGATTGAGAAAAGAGTATAACGGGGCTGTCTGCTGTCACCCTGTTTGTTTAACCTATATGCTGAGCACATCACGAGAAATGCTGGGGTGGATAAGTTACAAGCTGGAATTAAGATAGGCAGAAGAAACAACAACAACCTCAGATATGCAGATGATACCACTCTAATGACAGAATGTGAAGAGAAGCTAAAGAGCCTCTTGATGAGGGTGAAGGAGGAGAATGAAAGAGCTGGCTTAAAACTAAATATTAAAAAAAAAAAAAACTAAGATCATGGTACCTGGCCCCATTACTTCATGATAAATAGAAGGAGAAAAAGTGGAAGTAGTAAAAAATTTCCTCTTCTTGGGCTCTAAGTTCACTTCAGATGGTGACTGGAGCCATGAAGTCAGAAGACAGTTGCTTTTTGGCAGGAAACCGATGACAAACCCAAACAGTATGTTGAAAGGCAGAGACATTACTCTGCTGACAAAGGTCTGTAAAGTCATGGCTATGGTATTCCCAGTGGTCACATACGATTGTGAGAGCTGGACCATAAAGAAGGCAGAACGTCAATGAATTGTTGCCTTCCAACTGTGGTGCTGGAGAAAACTCATGAAATTCCCTTGGACAGCAAGGAGATCAAACCAGTCAATTGTAAGGGAAATCAACCCTGAATTTTCATTGGAAGGACTGATGATGAAGCTCCAGTATTTTGTTCATATGATATAAATAGCTGACTCACTGGAAAAGTCCCTGAGGCTGGGAAAGATCAAGGGCAGAAGCAGAAGGGGGCATCACAGGATGAGATGCCTGGATGGCATCACTGATGCAATGGACATGAACTTGGGCAAACTTCAGGAGATGGTGAGGGACAGCAAGACCTGGTATGCTGAAGTCCACGGGATTGCAAAGAGTCAGACACAACTGCATGACTAAACAACAATAACAATATCTGAAACTAATACAACATTATAAATGAATTGTACTCCAATAAATTTTTAAAAATAAAAGAAAACAAGAGATATTCAAAGGCACACCAGACAGATGTAAATGAAAAGAAGCAGAGACCATGCTCTTACTAGCTAAGAAGGTAGGATTCAGAATCAAAGCTTAAAATGAGACATTTAGAATGCTAAAGGGAGAAATTCACAACCATCATATAACAGTTCTGAATACCTGCGTCAGATGGCATAGCAACAATTGCGTGACAGAAATTACAGGAGACGCAATGAGGAACAAGCAGTAACACCAAGAATAGGACACAATTCAGCACTCTTTCCATGACAGACCAGTGGACAAAAATTTAGACTCTAGCAGCCCCAGATAACATAATTACTAAGACAGACTGGACTGAGTCACACAGATTACATACTTTGACAACAGATCATTTATTTTCTTTTCAAATGCCCATGAAATATTAATAAAAGAATCAATCACATTGTAGGCCACACAGGGACCCCAGTAAATTCCCCAAAACCAGAAATAGCAGAGACGATATTCTCTGATCACAATGTAATAAAAATAGAAGTAAATGACAAAATCAGAAAATAAAAATCCTTTGCCGCCTGAAAACTAAAAATAAATTGAAATCACTCTGAGACATAGTCTAAGTTAAAGAGCAAACACAAGTCAGAAATGAATAATTTTGAAAAAAAATAGTAGTGAAGATACTATATATCAGAACCTATGCATATGGCTAAATAGGATTCAGAGGGAAAAGTCATAAACTCTAAAGCTTAGGTCAATAGAAAAGAATGAAAGCAAATGAATTAGGTATCTGACTTAAAAAGTGAGGAGTAAAACAAAGCTAAAAAGGTAAAGAGATAATAAAAGTAAAAGCAAAAATCAGTAAGTTAGAACACTAGAAACCCACAGCCCACAAGCTGTATCTTTAGGAGAGGGAGAAACACAGTAAGATAGCCCTGTAGTCAACCTACCCACAAAAAAAAGGAAGAAGAAAATACAAAGAAAGAAATGAAAAATGAAAACAGGCCAATGTCCATTGAAAAAATATATAAAAAGCTATCTAAAAGAGCTTTTGATAAAAAGCAGTTGTAGGTCTGGGGAAATTTTATTAATTCTTTTAGAAAATCAGGTGGTCCAATAATGCTTAAATATTCTAGGGCATGTAGCAAGAAAGAAAATTCCCAAGAATTCCCATTCTTTTATGAAAGTAAATACAAAATTATGCTTAAATCTGGTACAAACTAGGCAAAAATAAAAACAAACGAAAGTCACTGTCTAACTTTATTTGGCATATTAGTGCAAAAATCAGATATAAAATATTAGCAAACAGAGTCCATTAGACCAATAAAATAATACAGTATAAAAATGGGTTTTATTTCACAAATCTAAGAATGGTAAAATAATAGGAGAATCACTAAGTAAGTTATTCTACTACTGACCATAAGGAGAAAAATCGTATGACCAATTCAGACACTAAGAAAAATTACATGTTAAATTCAACAACAATTTAAGAAAAAGATAAACAGCACAATAAAATATGAGTAACATAAAAGCTTCTCAAAAATTCACAAGGGAAAGACAGCCACCAAGTTGAAAGTGAGGGCCAAAAATGTTCACAGAAAAGGAAATATAAATGATTAAACATAAGAAGAGAATCTCAACTTTACTTTAGTAAGACCCCCCCCAATTTAAAGTTATTTCAAGGTGCTCTTTTCACCAATTCAACTGGCAAAAATCCTAAAGTTTGGTAGCATTCTGTTAGGGATGCTTTGGAGAAACAGGCATCACATATTGCTGGTGGGAATATGAATTGGTATAACCTCTGCAGAGGGCAAATCAGCACCATCTATCAAAATTACGTATGTATATACCCTTTGACCCATCAATTATGCATTTGGGAATTTATCCTCCAGTTACACTTGCACGCACTTGAAATGATGTCTGTACACAGTTATTCATTAGCTTCTTGTAAGAGAAAAAAAAAAAGGTGAAAGACCTAGGTGTCTATCCATTACAAACTGGCTAAAAATTATGGTATATCCATACAATATAATACCAGGAAACTATAAAGACATAGTCACACTTCCTATATATGGATATAGAAAGACTGCCAGTGTATACCAAGTAAAACAAACTAACTAAAAAGCCCACAATGTGTCAAACAATGTGTATATTAAGTTGCCTTTTGTGTTGAAAGGGAAATATATATATATATATACACACATATATACAAATATATGAAACGTGTGCATGTGTTGGGTAATAAGCAATTTCCTAGAGTTTTAGGAAATAGTGTGGCCAATATTGGGTTGCCTCTACTTTTCCAGATTGCTCAACCCCTTCTGTTCCCTTCAACACACAGCCTACTCTAACCGCGTATTCTATCCTTTAGTTGTACCGAGCCACTCAACAGCCTCTGGTTATCTTTGTACATCTATTGTGCCCTCTGCCTAAAGCACCAAGACACCCGCTGTGTGTCAGAAGGGCCACTCATCCTTCAAGAAGGTCCAGTTCCAAAGACTCACCTACACTTAGGAGAGAGAGAATGGCTTCCTTCTGTGGGCTCATATGAACACTCCTATTTGTCAGATTGTACTGAATTTTTTTTAATTTATATTTTTGTTGAAGGAAAATTGTTTTACAGAATTTTGTTGTTTTCTGTCAAACTTCACCATGAGTCAGCCGTAGGTATATGTATATACCCTTCCTTTTGAAACTCCCTCCCAGGTACTGAATTTTTTGCTTAGATACGTAACATCCCAAGAACACCATGAGAAATTCAAGGACGGAAGTAATGTGTTATATTTACTTTTGCATCCCCAGGACCTGTCTGGCCCAGATTATGCACATAATAAATGTGCCTTTGAATGGGAGGGGTAAACAAGCCACATGTCCGTCAACAAATGAACAGGTTAACAAAATACAACATATACCTACAACAGAATATTATTCACCCTTAAAGGGAAAGGCAATTCTGACACAGCCTGCAACATGGATGAACCCTGGAAACATATTAACTGAAATAATCCAGATCCAAAATGGCAAACGTGTGCTGTGCTTAGTCGTTCCGTCGTGTCTGACTCTTTGTGACCCCGTGGACGGGAGCCCACCAGGCTCCTCTGTCCACGGGGATTCTCCAGGCAAGAATAATGGGGTGGGTTGTCATGCCCTCCTCCAGGGGATCTTTCCAACCCTGGGATCGAACCCCTGTCTCCCACATTGCAGGTAGATTCTTTATCATCTGACCCCCCCCAGGGAAGCCCAAGAATACTGGAATGGGTAGCCTAGCCCTTCTTCAGGTGATCTTCCCATCTCAGGAATTGAACCATGGTGGATTCTTTACCGCTGAGTTACACAAATATTTGAAATTCATAGGACTTTTCTAGGATAAATATCAGAAACAAATATTAGAAACTTATCTGAGTAGTCAAATTCATAAAGACAGAAATAGAATGATGGTTGCCAGGGGGTCAAGGGAGGACGGAATGGATGCTTGAATGGGGACAGAGTTTCAGTTTGAAAAGATGAAATGTCCTGAAGATAGATGGTGGTGATGGTTCCACAACAATCTGACTGTAGTTAATGCCAGTGAGTCGTTATTCTCAAGAACACTTTTATACCCTATCCCCAAAGATGGTAAACACTGTACCTTGTGTGCCTGTTTCTCTGTCAAAATCAATTCTACCATTAGAAAAGTTTCTCTTGAGACTTAATAGAAAGCTGTCATTGAATGGTCACTAAGATCTTGGTAAATATGCTACACCATTCATTTGTTAATAAATATTGATGGCCAGCTAGGCGGCAGACATAAGGTGCTGGGAACAGAGGCGAGAAAGGCAGACGTCTTTTCCTCACCTCAAGGAGCATCCACACAACACTGAACCTGCAGACCTTGAGGAACTTTGAAGGCCCGCTGCCTCTCGCTCTCCCAGTCCAGGGGGTCACCCTCTCTGCTGCGCTTCTCTTTCTTCTGTAGTAGTTTTCCCTTGGTATACCTAGTGTCTGTTAACACTCCACAGCAGAGAACCTTTTCCCTTAAAACAAAACACAAAATGTTTATGAAATACATTGCCTGGGTAGAAATGCACTGCCCATTTTCACGTTTTATTTTCAAGTTGGTTATTGCCGGGATACAGAAGCACTATTGATTTTTGTATGTTGATCTTGAGTTTAGCTATCTCACTGAACTCTATTATTAGTTCTAATAGGGTGTGTGTTGATTTCTTCAGTTATTCTGGGGAGATGATCGTATCATTTGCAGATAATGTCCATTTTATCTCTTCCCTTCAAATCTTTACAACTCCGACTTCTTTTTGTTCCCTCATAACATTGGCCATGACCTTTCGAACAAAACTTCCCCCCAAACCCCCATAAGGTACCAAAAAAGTGGATTAACTTTATGATATGGAAATAAAAGATTTTTATTCAAAGAAACCATGAACAAAGTTACTAAATGCTAGACTAGAAGATACATGCAGTATCTAAAACAGCAAGGGATTATTGTTTCTAGACTATGTGAGGAATTTCTGCATATCAGCAAGGAGAAAATGTCAACCCAATGGAAAAAGTGATCAGAGGATCTGAACAGTAATTTATAGTTGAGAAAATTCTAAAGCTAACAAGCACATTGAAGAGATGCTTAAAATCCTTAATAATCAGAGAAGTGTAAATTACAACAATAATGAGCTATTGCTTATACATATTAGACTGGCCGAGTTAGAAAGCTGGTACCAAACGTTGGAGGAAATGTGGGGATATGAGAATGTAATCTGCCTCTTAAGGTAATGTGACCGGTGCAGCAGTTCTGAATAGCAATTGGCTAGCTTTATCAATAACCTCAGATATGCAGATGACACTACCCTTATGGCAGAAAGTGAAGAGGAACTAAAAAGCCTCTTGATGAAAGTGAAAGAGGAGAGTGAAGAAGTTGGCTTAAAGCTCAACATTCAGAGAACGAAGATCATGGCATCTGGTCCCATCACTTCATGGGAAATAGATGGGGAAATAGTGGAAACAGTGTCAGACTTTATTTTGGGGGGTTCCAAAATCACTGCAGATGTTGACTGCAGCCATGAAATTAAAAGACGCTTACTCCTTGGAAGGAAAGTTATGACCAACCTAGACAGCATATTCAAAAGCAGAGACATTACTTTGCCAACAAAGGTCCATCTAGTCAAGGCTATGGTTTTTCCAGTAGTCATGTATGGATGTGAGAGTTGGACTGTGAAGAAGGCTGAGCACCGAAGAATTGTTGCTTTTGAACTGTGGTGTTGGAGAAGACTCTTGAGAGGCCCTTGGACTGCAAGGAGATCCAACCAGTCCATTCTGAAAGAGATCAGCCCTGGGATTTCTTTGGAAGGAATGATGCTAAAGCTGAAATTCCAGTACTTTGGCCACCTCATGCGAAGAGTTGACTCATTGGAAAAGACTTTGATGCTGGGAGGGATTGGGGGCAGGAGGAAAATGGGACATCAGAGGATGAGGTGGCTGGATGGCATCACTGACTTGATGGACATGAATCTGAGTGAACTCCCGGAGTTGGTGATGGACAGGGAGGCCTGGCGTGCTGCAATTCATGGGGTCGCAAAGAGTCGGACACGACTGAGCGACTGAACTGAACTGAACTGAACTCTAAGTCAGAGAAGACAATGGCACCCCACTGTGGTACTCTTGCCTGGAAAATCCCATGGATGGAGGAGCCTGGAAGGCTGCAGTCCATGGGGTCGCTGAGGATCGGACACGACTGAGCAACTTCATTTTCATTTTTCACTTTCATGCATTGGAGAAGGAAATGGCAACCCACTCCAGTATTCTTCCCTGGAGAATCCCAGGGAAAGGGGCGCCTGGTGGGCTGCCGTCTATGGGGTTGCAGAGAGTCGGACACTACTGAAGCAACGCAGCAGCAGCAGCAACAGCAGCAGCTTTAAGTCAACTTCTAAAATGCATCTGCTCAAGGGTATCCCCAGTTCCCATACATGCTCCTAAGTGGACATGTGCTAGGGAGTCCATGGTAACCTTGTCTGCCACGTTGAGAAGTTGAAGACGTTTGGGTTGCCCATCTATGAATGAGTATATAGATAAAATATGGTGAATGCAAACCATGGAGTCTCATGCATCACCTGGGAGAAACAGTCTAGCTGTGTCCTGGGTCTTAAAGATATAGTGCTAAGTGAGGGAAATTTTTAAAAAGTCTACAATGTCTCAACCAGTATCATTTATATGAAATTCAATTGCATGCATACAAATCAAGAGTACATATTTTGCAAGAACATATATGAATAAAAAAAGCAAGCCCATGTTAAGTGCATCAAAATTAAAGCAATGCTGAGAGGCCAGAAGGTTCCAGAGAAAGAGATGACAGGAGCCAAGCTGATGTCTCAGAAGGGTCACGTGGGGCTTCTAGCTCAGCCAAAGCATCATCTCAGAGTTATCTCAAAGGTGCCCACAAGAAGCGGCCCAATCACACTTCATGTCATGAGATGAGAGCCTGTGATTAGCAGTTACAAACTGGTATATTTAGAATGGATAAACAACAAGGTCCCACTGTAGAGCACAGGGAACTGTACTCAGTATCCTGTGATAAGCCAGAATGGAAAAGAATATATATACATGTATATATGTATCACTGAGTCACTTTGCTATACAGCAGTGATTAGCACAATATCATAATTCAACTATACGTCAATAAAAAATAAAATTAAAATATCAAAAATTGAAAACTATTTTAAAAGAGTAAAGTGGGAAAAAAAGCATAATAAGAATGAGAGAAGAGCCTTTTTGCCTACTCCTTACCTTGTAAAGAAAGGGAGGGGTGGCAAGCAAGTGAGAGAGGAGGGGGGCAGAAGCTTTCTCATCCTCCTCACCAACCCCAGGCCTCTGCCTTCCGTGTCATCTTGTTCACAAAAAGCTCGAAGGACTCAGAAAGGCGGCCTTGTCTCCTGATCTGGCCAGGATCCAAAACCTCACGTGATAAGTTAGGCCAGGCCTGGAGTCCAGAGCCCAATGCTGTATTCATTGTGCATGGAGGGGTACCTGGTTCTCAAAGATTTGATTCAGAGAAAATAAATAATTGGCCTCAGAAGCTCATTAGTCAGGCAGGGAACACACCCAGCCTTCTCTCTGTCACTTTTCTTAGCCACATCATTTGACAATGTGGCAGGTTGGGGTTGAACCCCTCATGTCAACAGAGGCCCGCCAGAAACCCGGGGCTGCCAGAGCTGGGCCATGTTGGAGACGGCATTTTTATTAATGTCTATCAAGGAGACTGGTGGCTTAACAGGCTGACTGTTAGAGATTATATATTGACCTGGCTTCCTGAATGTATTCTCAGCTGGTTAGGGATTGTTACATACAAGTTCACTGGAACGTTAGCCAGCCTGCTGCTCTCAAAATACTCTTAGGGTTGAAGGGAGCAGAGAGGTGACTCCTGTCTCTGGGCAATTTGGAAAGCAGGAACCGGAAAGAATAATAAATGTGGTGAAAATGTATTCACCGCAGGGAGTGGGTCTGGGATCAGGGACTGGACACAAATCCAGAGTAAAGCCTTCCTAAACACAGTGGAAAGCATGGACGGACCCATGTGCTAATTTAGGGCAGTTCGCTTGCCCAGCGATTCCCAGGCAAGTCCCAGGGGGATCAAAGTGAATTCAAGATGAACAAGTTTGGTGCCCACAGCTAAGTGATTGGACTTTATCCTAGGATAATGGCTCAGGCCCTGAAGAGCAGTGGCACCTCCCACCTGTGTGGCCATCTGCAGAGCAGTAGGCAAGAGGTCGGGGAGGGTAGGTTGCTTCTGCTGGCAGAGTGGGAGCTCTGATTGCAGAATGGTACGTGCCAGAAACAAGATCAGGAATGTCACCACTCTGGATGTGGACTGGAATGCTGGGCTTACTCAAATACATACTTTGGTAAGAATTTAGAAGGAAAGTTGTGCAGAAGCCTGGACAGCAACCCAAGTCCAAATCCACTCACAGGAGCATCTTTTCTGGATGCCATAGGTCTCGAGCAGTCACCCTTCATTAGCAGCTACCAAGCTTTCAAAGAACATGAGAGTAATTAAACATGGTTGTCCTGAACCCTGGGATGGGGAGACTTGGTCTAGCAGTGCCTCCTGATTCCCACGAGTCTCCAGAGAAGGATGCTTCATCTGTGGTCCCTGGAATGCCACTGGGAAGCTACCACGGTTTCACACTGAAAGGAACCAAAGAGCTGGGCCACCCCACTCCATAGATGGATGAATAAAAATCAGTCCTGCAAATCTGCCCTAATGTTCATTTGCAACACCTGCCTGCAGTGGGGAAACCAGATCTGCTTTGTGGCATCCTTAGTCGAAGACGACCTGTCTGGGATTTGGCAGCCTCTCTCACCATCGTCCTACCCCTGAGGCAGTCATGCAGTTCCTGTGGGGTGTGTACAGCCCAGAGTCCCTGAGTATCAAATACTCCAGGCACTCAAGTGACAATCAGAAGGCATGGCCTGAGTGGCATGGTAACACCCCCGAAATGCCAAGCTTGCACCCGAGCCTTGGCTTTGACTCGCAAAGAATTAAAGTCAACATGTGTCTGGGCATCAAATCAGAGAGAACTGTCAACTCTTTCAGCTTGTCAGTTCTGTGGCACTAAAATTTCCTTCTTAAAACAGTATCCAATTTCAAGTGTAAAGGAAGAGAACGGATAATACAGATGTTTCATGGATTTTGAAGTATCAAGAGTCTAAAACTATCACTTTTACTTTATCAGCCACCTTGGAAAAGTTCAAAGCATTTTTCATGAACGTTTTCATGCAAAATTTCACAAAAACAGAAGGGAAAAATGAGATCCTCATTTTAAAGACAAAAATAAAGGTCGGCGGACCCTTAGCCTCTTTCTTCTACATGTCATTCCCCAATCCCAACGGTCAGCGTTACATTTTTAAAGCACTGTCCCTAGATGGGCCAGGCTGTTCTGGACCTTCCAAGGGCTGGAGAAACAAACACAGAAGCCAGGCACTGAGGGGACAGGTGGCTTGGTGCCCAGTAGAGGCAGTGACAAGCCAGGATGCTCTAGGTCTAGAAACAGTTGAACCAGCTCTGGCCTATCCTGCCATGAAGAATGTGGACCTCAATGAAGCCTCTGATTTTTAAAGAGAAGATGTAAATTTAACAGTTTTTGGATAAAATTCAGTAATTTTTTAACCTTTGAAAAAAAATTCATTGCAAGCAAAGAAAAAAAAAATCACATCTGTGAGCCAGACACTGCCCAAGGCAGCTGGTTTGCAACCTCAACCTGGGATGTACTGCCACTGATAGCAATTTCTATCTGTGTTTAGGAGAGAGAGAGAAAAAAAAAAGAACTCCTATTTTAAACCACAAAAAACTGCAAACACATCTGCCTGCTAGGGGACCTACACCCTTTTTCTCCAGTTTGAAATATTTTCTAAGAAAGACACTGATAGTCTTGGGCCATGAGCCCCTGTTGTCACCATCTTCAGACATAGTCTGAAAGGGGCAAGTAGATTTTTAAAATTCATTTTTATAGAAGTTTGGTTGAATTACTATGTTCTGTTAATTACTACTGTACATATATATCATGGAATACTACTCAGCCATAAAAAACGATGAAAGAATGCCATTTGCAGCCACCTGGATGCAACTAGAGATTATCATATTCATCATACTAAGTGAACTGTGTCACAAAGAGAAAGGTGAGTAAATTTTTATTTGCTTAGGAAAGAGAGAAGAATGTAGGGTTTGGACGTCTGAGCTCTGCTGCAAATAAAGCTCCTTTCTTGTTCCTGTCCAGTCTTCCAGGAAAGTTTACTATCTTCACCTGCTTTTGCTAAGTTGAAGCAGGGGAGTGCCCCACACCTGAGTCAATGTGTAGAGGAAAGAGTCACCGCGTGAGTCTCCAAATGCCTCAATGAGAAAAAGAAGTGGGAGAAAGAAGGCACACAGAACTCCTCAGAGATACTGGAAAGAAGGTTTCTTGGCTTCCCTTTGCAGGTAGGACAGGATTTGAGGGTTTTGTTCTGTTTTTTAAAGGTCAGAATCACCCGTGCCGCCTGGAGGCTTGGGGACATGCTTACTCAGGCAGCCAATAAGCTTTGAGTCGCCAAGATCAGGGCACAGGCCACAGACCATGAGTTGCACTATGGTGGACAAACAAGGGCTCACGTTCTGCCAAGAGTCCCAGGGTTATCAGGCCCAGGGGAGTATGTGTGGGACACGCAGCCACAGTTTGCATTCCAGAAGGTGTGGCCTCTCTGTACTCAGCAACCAAACAGCAAGGCTAGTGGGGGGCCCACCCTGGGGGTACCATGATGGGCATCACATCATGACCACAGAATGAAGCCTGGGGCAGCTGCGGACAGGGCATTTACCCCTTCCCTGGGCCTTGGAGGGAGCTTCCTGAACACCCAATTTGGGTGGCAGCAGAGGTGGTTCTGAGTAGATAGAAATGTCCTTAGGACCCTTCTTGCAGTAGTCCCTGGGAGCTAAGAAAGCTAACATGTTTGTGAACAGGAAAGCAGAGAGAGAGAGATCCCTACAGCTTCCCTTGAAAATAGTTCTTTCAGCTCAAGCCACTTTCAGGCTTCCAACTACACACAGCCCTCTCATCCCCACCCCTCTATCCCCTGGGGAAGTAAGCCTTAACATGCAGAGATCTAGCCCGAGGTCTTGCAGTTTGAGCCCCAGGGACAAGACGTCTCCTAGCCTGGCCTGGGGACTCCACAAGAGCTTCCTTTCTTCCTGTGACCTTCAGGGGATTTTTGAACCACTGATCATGAGTCACGGCAGAGAGGTGAGTTTCCCTTACTTCTTGGCTATGATTGATGTATGAATTGTTGGCATTGTGGCTGTTTTCTTTTTTTTTTTTTTTTTTCATAAAAAAAATTTAAAACAGCTGCAAAGGGAACATACTATGCCCACCCGCAGTCTGGCTACCATCATCTCACATAACCCGATCAGTTTATTTGGTTAAAGCAATGTGAACTGTAACCCTGAATAATTTATTGAACTATTGAACCGCTTGGAAAATAATTGAAGCTTGAGCCTAGTTTTACATAACAGATTTAAACTGGAGGGAAATGTATTAGCAAGATCTCAACCTCTAGAAAGAGAAAAGGCAGCCAGGGAGCTGACAGTCCTTATCATAACATACAGTTGTATAAAGCATTTCTAACCGGCCACTGTCTTTGGCAATGACTCAAGAGCATCCCCTATCCCACTCCAGCTGGGCCTGACCACAGAGGGAAGGGAGCTGAAATGTGAGAGGAAGAGGGGCACTGCCAAAATGAGAAGGGGTCCCAGAATTTGAAGAATTGGGGCACAGGGAATGTCTCTCATCCACAGCATTCCGTCTGGACAATGACCTATACTCTAGGGGTCTCCTGAAGATGGCCTAGGGAATGTTAGTCGTGCACAAGTAAGATGGGCTCCACTTACAGGGAAAGGAGGTGTCAGCTCCACCTGGTTCTGTGCCTTGATGAGACAACATCTGGTGTGCCATGTGTACATCTGGGCCCATGTGATTAAAGGGGCATCGATAAACTAAGGAAGCCAATAATTAGCATTCAGAGTGGAGGAGGAGTTTCAACTGCACGCAAGCACAATCAGTTGAGGAACACACTCTCTTCTCACTGTAAAACTTTCCTCATAGTACAAGTATTTTGATACATATACTATAGTTAAGAAATTATAGAAAATATAGATAAATCAGATATTACAATCTCAAAGGCAGAGATGTATATCCTTCAAGATTTTACATACTGCATTATAAGTTGTTTGGAAAATGGAGGTCATGTGATTCCATAATCTGTTTTTTTAATTAGCAATACATATTGTTATTATATATAACAATATATATCTTGAATAGGCAAATATTTTTGTCTATAAAATGTATGTACAAAATGCCACATGGCATTCCTGTACTGTCATTTACTAATCAGTGCATGTTGATTCTGATTTTCACATTTATATACCATGATGCTGGTATGATAAAAACCAGAAAGACGTTTTACTAATGAAGCACCCTTTATGCTTTATCTCTTAATTCTTCAGCTCTGAAGGGGAGATACTACTAATTTCCTTATTTTATAGAGGAGAAAAATGAACTTACAGATTTTAAGTAACTAACTGGCTATGACATCCTGGGCTAGGATCAGAGCTGGAATTTAAACCCAGGCCTGTCTGATGCTGCAGCCAAGATTGTAATTACCACAATCCACTGCTGTCTACACACATCTATTGCAATTTTCCTGACTACTTCCTGAGGTTAAATGCCTGAATGTAAGACAGGCTGGTACCTGGGACCTGGGACCCTCTGCTGCAAAGCTTGCACCTGGGCATATGTCTCTTCAAGCAACACAATACAAAGAAACTCTAAGGGACTGAAAATAACTGCATGCATGTGCCATTGGGGCAAATTATTGACAAGAAGATACAAAAAGACAAAAAAGCCCAACTGCAGCTTCTGGAGAGCTGGGAGCCAAGGCAGGGTACTGCACGTGGCACCTGCATACACCACCACCAAAGGCAGACCAGCTAAGCTAAACCTCTGGCCCAAACCCTGGACCCCTACCTTCACTCTGTAGAAGAGGCCAGCTCACCCTTCCTCGAGGAGCAAGGAAACCTGTGGTTTGTTCTCACTCACTCCTGCTGTAGCTGGGGCCCAAAAGAGTCTTGCCTAAATTTATTTTGTGGCTTCTGATCAATTTCTATTGATTAAGGAGGCCAAGAACCCTATATACTTACGGGGACAAAGAAAATTAGAACTTTTAATGGCTGCATGTTGATTCATTCTGGGCTCATCCACCAGCCATGGGAATAGAGAGTCTTAAGGTAGATCACAAACACTCTGAAATTGAAGGGTCTCCCTTGTGAGGCAGGGAACACCCTCTCCAAAAGCAATCCAGCACAGTTCACAGAGGTCTCTGGTAGAGATGCCAGCCCTGGGCAGGAGACGGAAGACAAAGACCTGGCACCCTCTCCAATCCTCCCATTCTACAATACCACCACCCATTGGCTAGCTTGTACTATAATTACAATATAACATTGAGGGAGTCTTTATTTACATGCCATAGTTACTAAAGCAGTGTTTCAAAACTATTTCTATAAAAGAAAAGTCATCTTTGATCTTTTAAAAATATGGGGGGTAGGTGGTAGAGGAGGAAGGGATGAACCCATATATGGAAATGTGTTCAATTGGAGCAAAATGCAAAACTGGCTTCTGTTTTCAATTAGGAGCCTTTGTTCCCTGGAAGTGGCCCGTCCTCCACCTTGCCTGCTGCCCTGCCTGCGTTACTCATGGAAGTCACCCATTATTACAACTTAATTTGCGTATTCACCTGGAGAAAACTGTGATGCGGGCACCAGAAGAGACACAGACTGCTTAGCCTAAGTTGGCCTTTTCTCCCTTCTATTCTAATAGATCTTTTTTTTTTTTCTCTTTGTCACTCAAAATGAGTGTCTGATGTACTAGCATAAATTGTTAAAAGCAGTTTTAGGTAAAGGAAGAGAGAGTAAAGTGGAGATTTTTTCACAAAAGCCAACCTCAATTTATGTCAAAGAGGGTTAAAAGACCTTGGGATTAAAGCAATAAACTTGCTGCTGTCAAAGCTAAAACCCGCTAACAATTTAGTGCCAAACGCATGTTGTTCAATATCATTTCATATTATATTATGTCACAAAGAGCTGACGGTTCTGCATCACCCTGACAAGGCTGATTTACTCTGAAGAATTCATCGACATTTTGCACAGTCAAAGCTGACTTCATTTTGTTTGGATGGACGGTGGGAAATGTCTCTGTACTTGAGTTTGAATATTAGTCTGAATATCATTCTTGGATTAAAGATTCAGGAGACCATAGGTCCACAGCTTAGCAAAGCCAGGTCTTTGAAAGACAGGAACAGACTTTTTATTGTTCTCATTGACCAAGTATTTAGACCAAAACTCTAATAAAAATCAACAGAGGTTAAATTAGATTTTTTTTTTTGGCATCCCTTAAAGTATATGAATTGTTAACCAACTCTTCAGAAAAATAAAATCATACTAGAAGATCTTGCCTGATCCAGACATGAATAATTTATAAATTTCTTAAGAGATGCTAAATCACCTTATTTCCTTGATTATGTGTATTCATGATCCCCTTTGCCCACTTTCTTTTACCAGTAAAAAAAAAAAAGGCATAGTTGCAGTGAGGCAATGTCAGGGTGTCTCCTGGTTCAAAGATCATGGGACAATGGAAAAAGTCAGTGAGACGAAAGATTCTTCTTGGGACAACACAGAGGGGAAAAATGCACCTGGAATTATATGACTGCTCCTTGAAGAGTATCAATCAGGCTAATTTTAAAGTCAAAGAAACAAATATACTGTATAAAGAGACTGGTATAATTGTCTACTGCATATGAAATATGTATCTCTATTTATAAGCTTAGTTATAAAAAATATGCAACAAAATATTAAGAGTGTTTATTTCTGAGTGGTGACATTAGGGGTAACAGGCGATTCTTTTCATCTTTATGGGTATTTTCAGCTTTTCTTAAAATGTACATGACTTAGCTTTGTTTAAAAAGGAAACCAGAAAACTCATAAAACTTTATTAAAGAAATTCATTGTCCAAAGCTATGCCACAGTAAATGTCTTTGTAAAGTATGGTCTTTAAATCAGAACAAGACATCCCTAATTTAACAGACTCAAAAACTGAAGTTTTCAAATAGTGCTTTCCCTAATGTCTGGCCTGTATGGTGGTCGATTCGATAACCCACAGGAGGGTAATGGTGAAAATGCTTCCCAATTAGGTGTCTGGGATTCTGTGCTGGGCGTCCTCAGGGCTGCTGTGTATTCCAATTGTGTGACTGACATGCTATAAGAAGGCCCAACTCTGCCACCAAAGGATGCTGAAAGGCCTTGACAGGTGGTCAGAACAATTTCAGGTGACAGTCAGAACTGAAGGGTCCCAGAAAAGGGAGGTGTGCATGCGTGCAATCATGTGTCTGTTCTCTCTTCTACATTTAGGAAAAGAGACTCACCTCAGCCTTGCCCAGCTTCTCTCTCCGAGGCCTCAGATGCACCATCTCGTCCTTCCGTCCTCTGGCAGGATCTCAGCATCACCCACCTCTCACCTGAGCTTCACCACAGCCTCCCCCGCAGCCCGAAGGGACACCCTGTCAAGGCCACTTTCTTAAGTATTTTTCCTCCCCAAATATTAAGTAAATAAAAGTGCTGTCTGCAAAGCAACAGTGGACCCAGAAAACAGAAAGCAGCTTGGTCTGGCCCAGTTATCGGGACTCAGTTTCCCCCACTGTGTGAGAAGCATCTGCTTTGCAGGGTTGGCAGGCAATCTGAAGGTATACGGTATGTACTGGGTACCTGCTGTGCCAAGTAGGGGTAGCACCATGGGATGAGATGCTACCCCTGAACCCCAAGGGTCTCCCCATCTAGGAATGAAGTACAACCAGGGTCCAGAAGTGAAAGGGCTGAAAGAGAAGCAGAGGCAAGTGGGGGTGCAGACCCACGACTTCCCTGGGGGGAATGCCAAGGAGGGTCCATGGCGGTAGAAGTGTGCTGTGGAGGATGAGGAAGCAACTGCCTGTGAAACACGTCGACGCGCAAGGCAGTTGTGATTAGGAGATGAACAGTGACAGTTACCCGTCAAGTGAGGCAGAATAATCTCCTGCCTCACAGTAATTCCACACGGCTGAGGAGATGGCAGTTAAACAGTCCCCAGCCCTCTCCCTCCCAGGAGAAGCAAGCCCTAGGGCTCAACCTTGTGTCTCTTTTGCACATCCCGTCCTGTTTCTTTGACTGTGTTTCTGTTCTAGGACCCTTTGTTTCCCAAAAGACTAAGCCTGCATCTGCTACCCGTGGCTTCTCCACCCAACCTCCAGGAAGCGTCCTGCTCACACTCTGGCCAGTCCCACCTCTGCAGCACCTGAAGCTCTTGGCTGCCAGTGGGAGGAGACCAGGATGAGGCCAGGGCCACAGAGCGACAGGAGTTCAGAAGGATGTAGACTCAGGCATCCTCACTGACCACTGGTTCCTCACAGAGGTGTGAGGAACATAGCTCCAGGACCAGCAACTGCCCCCCAGGCCTTCCCAGAGTGGGTTGGAAGCAGACATTGGCAACAAATCTACAGCTCAGAGCACAACAGTGCTGGGATGCATAGAGAGGAGCTTCCAAGCCTGGGTCAGAGAAAGTGCTTAGGTCAGGAGACATCTGACCCGTCTGTCCAGAGTGGACCTGCAAAGCAAAGCCAAGTCCAGAGTGGGATGCAGCCAGAGAATTATCAAGAATTTATGGAGTGGTTTTGTGGGGAAGGGATGGAAGATAGACCTGGAAAAGCAGAGGTAGCGTCCATATAGTCTAATGTTTTAGGGAATCTGGACTTTATCCTCTTGGTACCCTGAATCACTGAGGGAATCTGGGCAGAGTTAAATGTACAATCAATTTATTGGGTTGGAAAGCACTGTAATTTGATTTGCATTTTCCTAATGACTAATGGGACTTCCCTGGTGGCTCAGATGGTAAAGCCTCTATCTACAATGTGGGAGACCTGGGTTTGATCCCTGGATCGGGAAGATCCCCTGGAGAAGGAAATGGCAATCCACTCCAGTACTGTTGCTTGGAAAATCCCATGGACAGAGGAGCCTGGTAGGCTAAATGACTAATGGGGGCTTCCCAGGTGGCACAGTGGTAAAGAATCTGCCTGCCAATGTAAGAGACATGGGTTTAATCCCTGACCCAGGAAGATCCCCTGAAGTAGGAAATGGTGACCCCTTCCAGTATTCATGCCTGAGGAGCCTGGCGGGCTACAGTCCATGGGGTCACGAAGAGTTGGATACAGTAAGCACACAAGCCATGCCAGCCACACAGTGACCGAGGTTGTTGAGCATCTTTCTATGTGCTTATCAGTCACTTGTATTTTCTTTGGAGGAAAGTCTCCTTAGATCCTTATCCTATTTTTAATTGCATTATCTTTTATTATCGAATTATTATGGCTCTTTATATATTTTTGATACAATTCTCTTTGAAACTAAGCAGGATTCTGCAGGACCTTCCTGGGGACAGCCCCCTTGGTCCATGGCTTCTTATTTATAGAAAGACTTTAACCTCCTATGCCTTCCTTTTCTTAAGAGAAAATCTAATCAGTTAATAGCTAGAGAAGTAAGAAAATACAGAAACAAAGGAAAGTAGTCAAGAAAGACAAAATAATAATAGTTTAACCATGAAACAAAGTCAAGGACACTTAGTTTCATTGCACAACCTATAGATAATATCCTGATGCATATACTTGAGTAGTTTTGCAGGAACTGAGACCACACCCCTTATCACCAGGTGAAGGAAGCTGACACTTGCTGACCACCAGCACATAGACCTCAGGCCACTTGGAATCAGAAAACTGATGATTAAGATTCCCCAAATCTCACCATACTACCTCACCACCAACCAATTAGAAGAATGTACAGGAGCTGATCACAGACTCCATATCTCTCATCCCTAAAGTTGTCTTGAAAGACCCTTCCTCAAAAGCCATCAGGAGTTCAGGTCTTTGAGCTGTAGATGTCTTTTCTCCTTGATTGTCCCCCTGCAATAAATGTTGTACTTTCCTCCACCACACCCCAGTGTCAGTAGATTGACTTTGCTGTGCATCAGACAAGCAGACCTGAGTTTAGTTAGTGATACCTTATCAGATAAGTGATTTATATACACTCTTCCATTCATATTTCATCCCAACAATTGATGCAGCCTCTTGCTGGTCTCCTTCCTTTTCTCTTGCTTCCCTACAACCCAGAAGCCAGCACAATCTTTTAAAATATAAATCAGGTTGCATTTCTCCATGCAATATAATCTTTTAAAAATGCTATTCTGATCAAGTCACTCCCCTTCCTAAAAAATAGGTGTAAGAAAGCCAAGTTTTTCTCTGGCTTCCCATCACTACTGGGATAAGCTTCAGAGTCCTTTGCATGGTTGGTAGGACCTCAACAACACTGCCTCTACCCATGTCTCCACCTCCCTTCCCATCACTTTCTCTCTCTTTGCACACTCATCACACCCACCCGCACTAACTTGGGTTCAGAATTCCCAAGCTCCTTCCCTTCCATTCCCTTCGTATTTCAGAAGGCTTCCTCTCTCCTCTTTCTCTGGTAAATCTCTTTCCATCTGTATCAGGTTAAATGGCACTTCCCTAGGGAGAATACCATGGATTCTGCAGTCTAACTTAGGTCCCTTTGACACAAGAAGGGCAGTGCCCATCACACTCATCACACTTTTCTTAGAGGAATTATTGATTGATGGGTGTTAGACTAAAAGCTTCAGAAGCACAAGGCTTGTTTCTTTTGTTTCCGGTACCAAACAGTGTCTGCAGAAGAAACTGGCAGAATTCAGATCCTCTCTAGGCACCAAGGGCCTGATGGAGGAGCTGAGGCCCTAAGACCCCCTCTCAGAGTCCCATCTCCCCAGATGAAAGCAAACCAGAGAAAGCTTATTTTAAAAGAGCATTTATTATTATTTCTGTTCTGTTCTATATTACTTGCACACCATTATTCTCAACAGATTTGGAAATCACAGACTTACAGTTTCACCCAAAGTCCTTGCTGACTTTTGGTGTTGAAAAAATTGCCATCACACAATCACCCCACAATTCATTAGTAATCCATCAGCCTTTTGTTTCTCTTAAAGAACAAAGGACCATGTTTCCTACAGTTTGGGAGAGATCCATTGCCTTTTTTTTTTTTTTTCAAGTTTTATTTTAAGAATGACTTTCTAAGAGGCCTTTGAAGTATAACATAGCCACCCTTGCTAAACATAGTGTTCTCGTGAATTTTCACCTGGGATCTGAAAGGAGTCAGGGATAGGGCTGAAAGGGATTTCAGTGGTCATCTTGGATGGGAAATAGGTCCAGAAAGTCATCAAGATTCACATGGACACTCTGTGATGGAGCTGAGACCACAGCCAGGACCCTGGGTGCCCACTCCACGTTCTTCCTCCTTTATATCCATTCACCCTTTGCCTGGAAATGTTACCCCTATTTCCTAGTTTTACCTTTGAGAAACTCCGTTTACTGACACTCTTGGCACTTTTCTTGAAGTTGTCCCATACAAGCTCAGAGGTGAATCATGAGACCATGTTTCAGGCAACCAGTACTTTGCAGTCACCTCTCCACAGTGATTGGTTTAGAATTAAACATGTGACCCAGTTAGAGCCAATGAGATGTAAGCAAGTTGTCTGTGGGAATGCTGGTCAGAGGCTTTGTCTCCTTCTACCCCAGGCTAAACAGGAGAGTGGGCAGAGATGCTGGAGCTGTTGCAGCCATCCTGTTACCAGAGATAAGAAATGGACAGGGCTTGATCTGAAAATCCTGTCCCAGACCTAAGGCAGCTGGGCCTACAGGCAGCACTGCCGCTATCCTTTTAGTTATATGTTAGTTATATAACATATAGATATATGTTAAATGTTAGGGAATTTCCTTTATTTCAGGTCTGGCCACCTGCCCAGAAAGCACCCTGCTGAATGTAGTTTGCTGATTCCCTATTTCCATGTCTCCCTCCAGAAGCGGGATTCAGCTGCAGGTCATGCAGCCACAGGCATGTGGAGGGTTCTCCACCGAAATGGCCTGAGCGTCTGCAGCCTGCTGTGGCCTACCCCACCTCACCCCTGACAACTTTCAGCCTCCTTGGCCACTTGTCTCTCAGCTGGAGTGCTCTTACTTTTAGGGAGTTGAGTGGTCACGTGTGACAATCTACACCAGTCTGCCTCCTCCGCCTCATTACAGCCACAGCCTTCCGTCCCCCACCCCGCACACATCTGCTGGGATCACTGGACCTTGGAACCTGTACCCTCCGTCTCACCCTAGCCCTCCAGCCCTGCCCTCATTCACAGGGGAGCAGGAGGCCTGCTGGCCCCCCAAGCTCACTCCATCCCATGACGGCACCTTCTGCAGTCTCACGCCCCTGCCTCCATAGGTCAAAGGAGGACACAGACACGCGTCTGTGTTGTCAGAGCCCCCTCCCTGAGGCTGTGCAGTGAGGCTTTTATTCTCCCGGCAACATCCACTGACAGCACTGCCCAAGTGGCCGGTCCCCATCTCCTGCTGGAGGCTCTTCAACCACTTAACACGGTTTTTCAATTTCCACCGCTCATGCCCATACATCTCCATCCCGGCGAATGGATTGCCATGGGAACTTTCCTCTCCAAAATTCTGATGAATGGCATTTTTATCCTGGAATGATCCCTAAGTTAAAGTGAGATTCACCAATATTCATTTTGTGATAATGGCATAGAGCACCAGATCAAAAATTCATGGCAAGCATACTCTGCAACACTCTCCCCCTTGAATGCAGGCAGAGCGAATGTCTGACTCTATGTATATGCATGTACACACACCTGCCACAGCATATCTGCATGTACGCGGTGCACGTGTGCACCCACATGTCTCCCACACGCAGCCCATGGCGCACCCTCTCCTTCAGACTCCGTTCAGTAGTATTTCAGGAATTAACCATTCCAGGGACCGGCTGGGTGACAGGCTTTCTCAATCAAGGAGAAGGCAGATGTGAATTTGGAGGAAGAGAAGAGACAGTAGTGGGTGTCTGGTGTCTCCCATCTATTGCTGGCTAGAAGGGAAATCATCAGTTCCACCGCTCATCCAAAACATGGTGTAATGTTGGTGAGCAGCAAACAGCCTGGGATGCCTGCTCTCTCCCATGCAAGGAAGCAGGGAGGATGGAATATAGGCTGGACTTGGGTACCAGGACTATACCAGCAGGACCTCAAAGTCCAAAGCCGATCCCACACAAGGGGGAGTGCTCAGCTCCAAGGAACTCTCCCAGGGTCTTAGGTGAGTGTCTTTAAGTTAAAAGCAATTGTTGAAATAAAGAAGACTTCTCACAAATCATGATAAAGATCCTTGCCTCTCCCTCCCACAGCTAGCAAGAGACAGCCCTCTCTGTCTCACAAACCCTAAAGCCCCTTCTCTGGCCATCAGTGAACCTTTCTTCTTTGTGTCGTGCCCCGCATGACTGGCCCCACAAAGCCCAGGCCAGGAACATTCCCATTTATTTCCTCCTTGCCTAGACTTATGCCTCTAATCTGTTTTTATTCTGTCATTCCCATGACTTGGAACACCGATGCAATGTGAATAAGGAGTAGGGGGACCGTGGATGGTCCCCCTTTCTGACCATCTTCCAGCCATAATAATTCATCATCACCTACCAGCAAGCAGCCACCATGCTCCATGGCAAGAAGGCGCAGCACATTTAGCAGTGGCGTGAAAACCCCTGGCTTCTGTTTTTTTTACTATATATTTATATATTTATTTTCTTCCTCCTTTTGATGCACAAGAAAGAGAACCCTAAATCCCCATACCCTGACACGTTACGAATCTTCTGTCCCTAACTGTGCCTCTGGGTTGCTCTTGGCCAGTCTTTCGAAGGAAATGCTACCTGGTCTTCCAGACTTTGGTTTATCACCTTGGTTGCCTTCTGCCAGATTTGCTCTGTCATGAGAGCAGTTTCTTATTTACTATGAGGAAGCAGGGTGGTGATAATTAGAGCTGGGATTTTTTGCTTATATGCATATTTATGTATAAATACAAGACACATAACTGGCCTCTTCAGCTTCCTAAAATATTCTTCAACCAGGATGTTCATCAACCCCACTGGTGGCCCAGGGCTGCGTGGGTGGGTGCTGTGCCTCGCAATTTCTGAGCACTGTTGACACAGGGTAGAGCCGAGGGGAATGTTTGTGAATGGTGAGTTATTCCTAGCTCCCTGTCTCCCTAGAAGAGGGAGAAGCCACACTCCCTGCCTTGAAGCCACACTCATCCCCTTCTCTCTTCTCTCAGTCCCAGCGTGAATATTCTAATCCCTTCAAGGATAAAAGGGGAGGCAAGGCTTTGCTATTTCCAATTCCAAAAGTGTTGAGGATGAAGTTGACACATTCTTAAGGAAGAAGAAGAAGAAGAAGTGGAGGGCTGTCTCTGCCAGAGTAGAGAGACTAGATGAGGCATTGTGAGATAAGGATACCACCATGGGAACAGAAGCATTTGTAGGGAGGGGCTCTGTGCGGGGGAAGGGAGCCATGGGCAGAGTAGTTAACAGAATCTTAGCCATTTCGGACTCTTGTGGGAGAAGGTGAGGGTGGGATGGTTTGAGAGAATAGCATTGAAACATGTATATTATCATATGTGAAACAGATCGCCAGTCCAGGTTTATTGCATGAGACAGGGTGCTCAGGGCTGGTGCACTGGGATGACCCTGAGGGATGGGATGAGGAGAGAGGTGGGAGGGGGATTCAGGATGGGGAACACACATACACCATGGCTGATTCATGTCAATGTATGGCAAAAACCACTATGATATTGTAAAGTAATTAGCCTCCAATTTAAATAGATTAAAAAATAAAAATAATAAAAAAATTACAGGGAGGCAAAAATGAAGAGTATGGTAGTAAGAGACACGAACTGTATACATAAAGTAAATAAGCAACAAAGATTCACTGTATAGCGCAGGGTATAGACAGCATCATATAATAGAATATAACCTATAATGGAATACAATTTGAAAAATTAAAACTGAATCACTTTGCTGTACACCTGGAACTAACACAATGTTGTATATCAAGTAAATTTCAATCAATAATAAAATACAATGTCTCTTTCTCACTACCCAGCTCAGGGATGTTGAAACATAGGACTAGGAAACCCACTTTCCAATGGGTTCCACCTCCTCCCCCTACTTCAGCAAAGCATCCCCAAGTGCACTGAAAGCTTTCTGCAGGTGAAGAGAGGGAGAAAACAAAGTTGAAAATCCTCGAAGTCAGACTCAGCATGAATTTGAGAGATCTCAGAAACAGCCCCCAACTATAATATTCATAGTCTCACCTTTAAAAAGGAGGAGGTTGGACTTGAATTGCTAGGTAAAATAGGACACTCAGCTAAATTTGAATTTCAGATAAGCAAGGAATAATTCTTTAGTATAAGTATGTCCCAAATATTTCATGGGACATGTATGTACTAAGAATTTACTCACTATTTATCTGAAATTCAATTTTAATCAGCCATCTTTTTGTTGGCTGGTTTTCCCCTTTTTGAATCGAGATCAGGCAAAATTTCCAGGGGTTCCTTGAGTTCTGCCATTCTCCCATTCTGTCTTCACCCTGAAGAGAGGCAGGAGAGAGTCACCGTGCCATGGCTGAGCGAGATAAACACACGAGACGAGTGTCCTTGCATCAGTGCTGTCCTCTCAAGGAAGGCAAACAGGCAAAAGGGATGGACTTGGGAGTTTGGGATCAGCAGTTGCAAACTATTATATATAGGATGGATAAGCAACAAGGTCCTACTGTATATCACAGGAAACTATATTCAATACCCTACAATAAACCGTAATGGAAAAGAACATGAAAAAGAAGGCATATATGTATGTGTATATATATATATATATCTGAATCAGTTTTCTGTACAATAGAAATTAACACAACATTTTAAATAAACTATACTTCAATAAAGTAAATAAATAAATAAAACTAAGTGGGCCAACATTTGTTAAAAACACATAGGTTGTTGGCAGTAACTCTGATCCACTGGGTCTGGACACCCCAACCTGCAGAGTCTGGACCACCCAATGTCAGGGAGCAACTGGGAAATACCAATTCATAGTTAAAAGGATAAAATTCTGCGTAATCTGTGTTGGTAACCCAAGAAACTGACACTTACACCAGAGAGGGGGAAAAAAAAAAGGCTAATACTCTGTGTGACAAATTGTATTCATTTTTTTTTCCTAAACCACTAATTATTTTACCTGTATGAAATTCCTCTATTATTTTCACTGCTGGAAAATCACAGGGTGGTAAGGGCTGCTAGTACCTGTCACAGACAAGGCGTAAACAATGCAAGACAATAAAACCTCATAGAGCTCGGCATGCACAATAGTGGCTTGTTGCGCTCACCAGTGAAACAAAACATCAAAGCTAAAAACATTAACCAATGGTAGCCTGAAGAAAGGAACATGCCAAGTGAGTTTGAAGACTGAATTCCTAATATTCCCAGACAACAGATTTTACGGATAAGAGAGAGTCGGGGGGAAAGGTCCTGGAGAAGGAGGCTAACAAGGAGCTGTCAAGGTGGGAATGAGCTGCTCACCAAATGGGTAGCACTGTCCTGCACATCTGGTTAGCACTTTGCAGTTTACAAACTGTTCATCGATCTTCCTCCCAGCTGCATGAAATAGGACAAAACCCTCCAGGAACTGACTCATGGAGAAGTCTGTGATTTGACCAAGGGTACTAAGATTTAAGGCAGAGATGGTGAATATATATATATAAAGCAGAGACTAAAAAATCTTTAAAAAAATAGCTCATGGAGTACCCAGTCTAGTTGGAGGAACACCTGTGTATCAAATCACCACACTGATGAATGTCAAATTGGAAAAGGAGTTAAAGATAGGACTTGAGTCCATGAAAGTAGTGTTGGGGGCAGAAGGAGAATCTGACTTAGCTACAGGGCATGAAGGATGGCTCCCTTTTGGGGGTGACATGGAGCTGACATTAGAGGTTAATAGGGTGGGATCCTGGACAAAGTTTGGTGGCTCATATGGCATTAAATAAGGAGGTGAAATGGCAAGGAAAAGATGAGGGCAAGACGGGGTGTGTCAGCAGCGGCCAGATCAATCCGGGGCACAGAGGCCATGCTAAGAGTTTGAGAACTCTTGAAGTGGCATTAAGCAAAAGAGGGCAAGCAGTTTCTTTTGTCAAGGCTTTTACGATGCTGTCATCTCCACTGTGTCACCATGATCCAGGCTCCAGAGTCTCACCTTCATTCATTGCAAGAGTTTAGGGGTTCTGTAGGTTTTCAAAGAGGGTTTGCTATCAGCAGACGAGCCAGATACAACCTAGCAAAGCCTCCGTTGGAAGTGTGTCTCTCCCGTTGTTGGTCAACAGGCAATGCTGACCCCAGTGGGACAGAAGCTTAGTGGATGCGGCTGCATCTACTGGGAAGAGATTTCTATAGCTCCTCTTCAGGGTGGGGCAGCTTTTGTCCTGGCTTGGGTGGAGACTGGAGGGCTTCTTGGGCATCAGCCATGAGTGTGGATTGTGAAAGGAGAGGTTGAGTTCCTGCTATTCCATACTCCTGGGTCCTGAAGGTCTGGTCCTTTTGTCTCAAGCCCCTTGTTATGGGCCCTTCATCTTCACCCATATCCTCCACCTCAAGAATTACTTTCAGCTCAGGATATAGGAAATTTTTCTTTTATCCATAGGAATTCTTCCAAATCTATTGTCTACGCACGTTACTCCTTTCCATCTCCCTGAGGCCTAACTTTGGATTCTCAGCAACTAGAATTTTACCTCTGTATTCTGCTTGAGTTCTATTTTTTTTTTCCCCTAAGCATTGAATATTACATGCCTGAATGAATGGGTTAAAGTCAGGAGGAGAAGGAAATAGTGTTATTCTATCCCCATGTTTTCCATTTGCAAAGATTCCTCTGAATACATCATGGAAAATGGTGGAGTAAAGATAGGTTAGTTGATAGTTACTGCGTAATCAATAGAAGGAGACGGTAACTTGAAGTTGGTTGATTGAATTGGTCATGACGAGTCCATATTCCATATAGATTAGGAGACAGGACATTGAGTCTTGGCAATAATTTGGATATGGAGACCAGAGAAAGAGAGTTCAGGAGAACCCAAATTCTCTTTTATAGCTGGCTGAGGGTAGGGGTGACTTGCACGGAAATGAGAAACTAGAGATGAGGGCCGAGTTTGGGAAGAAAAACCATGATTTTTTTCTTTTGAACACACTGAGTTTCGAGTGCGTTTGGACTATTTAATTTAAGGTGGGAATTAGCCAGAAATATGAATCTAGTGCTTGGCAGAGGGGTAATCATTGCAGATAAGAGTACGGAAGCTCAGCAATACAGGAGATTGCCAAAGGAAAAGTAAGGAGTAAGAAATGTCTTGGACAACTCTGGCATCTCACAGTTGAACAGAAAAGAATGAGCCTTCAAAGAGACTGAAAAGGAAATTGTAGACCAACAGACAGAGAACCCAGTGGATATGCCATCAAAGAATCCAAAGGTAGAGGTGGTTTCAATGATGTGGCTGTGGCTCCCAGTGCCCAACGCTGTTAAAGATGAAGGGAAGACACAGACATAGAGAACAGACCTATGGACATGGGGTGGGGGGAGGAAGGAGAGGGTGGGATGTATGGAGAGAATAATGGGGAAACATATATTACCATATGTAAAATATATAGCCAATGGGAATTTGCTGTATGACTCAGGGAACTCAAACCAGGGCTCTGAAACAACCTACAGGGATGGGTGGGGAGAGAGGGGACATATGGGTACCTAATGTTTGGCAGAAACCAACACAATTCTATAAAGCAATTATCCTTTAATTAAAAATCAATCAATTTAAAATAAAAAAGAATTCAAAGCAGCCATTGAATTTAGGGACATGAAAGTCACTGATAAACAATGATACTGTTGGTAGAGAGATGTGGCCAGAAACCAATGCCGCGAACTTCATTGTGAATGGGGGGTCAAGGGGGTGAGGAAGAGAACAAAATTGTGTTGATGACATAGACGATCTCTACTTCTTTGTGAAACCAGAGGCCATTCTTTCCTCCAGTTTGTCTGTGACTGAGACACTAGCAATAGGTTAGGAGCTGATGGGAGATGTGGAATCCGGAGAGGTTCATTCTATCTGCTTCCTTGCCTGCTTGTTTGTTTTAATTTAGGAGTTTTGAGTATGTTCACCCCAATAAGAAGGTCCCAGTGGGGGAAAGGGGAGTTGCAGAGAAAAGAAAGGAAAGGATAATTAATAAACAGCATCGGTTCCTATAAATGTATTGATAGTCGGGACGGGACCCAACATTTTGGTGATGAGGGGATAGAGAATCTACTTTGGACAGAAGGGAGAGCATTCTCCACCCCACAGTGAGATGGGAGGATGAAGGAGGGGGAGGATCTGTGCAGGCATAGATGACTAGGGGCTTAGCCTCAGGATGCATTGCCCCAGTGTGATATTTTCTACCTTCTCAGGAGGAGGTGCCATCTGCTGAAGGGAGTAAATCAAGCATTTGAAGGGAGCAGGCATGTTTTGAAATACATCTCTAAGAATGAGAAAGGAAGTTAATCTGAGAGACCTAGCAGAGGAGTCTAGCATTGGGAGACCTTCTAGGGTTGGTGCTCACAGGTTTTAAATAGAAATAGAGAAGCTTCTGATCTAAGAATGGAATTTATTTTTTGCCACCTCAGGCAGCTTGTGGGATCCTAGTTCCCTGACTAGGGATTGAACCCAGACCCTCAGTAGTGAAAGCACCCAGTCCCAACCACTGGACCACAGGGAAGTTTCAAGAATGGAATAGTTGAATTGGCCTCCATCTGTTCACCCCAAGAGCAGAGGCACATTCATTCCTGATTCACGTAAACTCTATTAGTTAAATAAAATGAGCGTGTGACTATTTACAAGTAGTCACTTATAGCTAGTTCCATCTCCCCAATAATACAGGTGCTCTTTTTGACTGTAACTTCCCTGTCATTTGTCCCATCCTTTTTCTCCTTTCTCTCTACCGTTTTTGGCAGAGAGCGTGTCAATGACATTCAAAGAAAAAGATGGGGTACAGCTTGTGGAAGCACTGTGAAAAGTTAGCAGTGTGCAAGCTAACTGAATATGGATATTATTACTGTGTCAGTAGTGACAAGCCTACTGTGGATGATATCAAATTGTGCTTTTTGAGTGTTTTGATATGTTTTCAAAGTGCATCCATACACAGCATCTTTTCTGCTTGCAAAATCGCTAATAAGTTGGAAATTATTATTTTCAGTCCAGGAAACAGGTTGGTTAGTTGAAGGTCAGAAGCAAGGGAATATTACCCTGAAGGTGAAATCCAGGACTTGGGACCCCAAGGAGGGAACTTGTTCCATTAACGCCCAAGGATGCCCAACCTTGAGAATATCTAATATAGATTAATCCACCTCAGAGTTGATATTGGAAGGTGAATCCCCAGACTAGTTTTTTTGATTGCAGAGTTTAGTTTTCAGACTTTCAGGCATACACCTGGCCACACCTGTGTACCATCTGCAAGGTCCAGAGGTTTGGCCACAGACCACAAAGAACCACTTTCCACAGCTTCCCTACCTCCTACAGCGAGAAAACTTGCTGTGGATCATATTTGTCTAAAGTTCTTTTCTTCACCTAATCCTTTTGGGACAACTGTGATGGAACAAAAGCCCTGCCTGGGGGAAAGGACATTTTCCTGCAAGTGCAGAGCCCAGAACCACATGGGCAATGCCTGGCCATAGTCTATACATCTAAAACTAATCTCAGAGAGCCTGAGGCTGGTCAAAGGAACCCAGTAAATGCATTCTTTTTCCAGGAGCTTTGAAAGAAACACATCATCCATACAAACTTCCCCATGCACCTCCCTTGAGCATACATGTTTTGCCAACATTAGCAAAGAAAGAAATATCCAAATAACTTTGAAGACAGAAAAATGCATCTTGCAGTTCCACAGATAAAAAATAGTAAAACCACCATCGGACAAACCAAAACAAAATGCCAAGGACTTGACAGGTCTATTTTTCAGAGATGAATTAGGAGGAGGGTGTGCACTTGGAAACTGGGACACTGGTGTTGAATGGGGAACTCAGGTCTTGTTCGCCTCCACAGAGCTCTTTTTTCTTTTGTCGGTGTGAATCCAGGAATCTGTATCATGCTTTGGAAGATGTTCTTGGGTTTCAGGGGGAAATTAGTTGCGTGCATTCGAAGCTAGGATATGGCTGAGTCTATTCCATTTCTTAAATGTCTAAGAAATATCAAGAGGATCTATGAAGCTAAAGGACCCATGTTAATGCAACATTAGAGAACTTGATTAGAGCCCAGCACTCAGGAAAATCATTTTCAGCTTCACACATGCTACATTGCACATGTAATATGTTGTCTTTGATGTTATTTGCCATTTATTAAACGTATCTGCTAATATGAAGTGTTCCATTTCCTGACTATAGAGTGTTAAAAAGTTCAATCTCAGTTTACACTCACTCTGTGGAAACCTGATTTCCTGAGCCCTTCCTTGAGCCAAGGCTGAGGGTCAAAGGAGCCTTAAAATTCTATTTATTGAGTGCCTAAGCTATGAAATACATCAGGGAGATCATAACTAAACCAGATTCCATCTCTGCCCTCTAGAGGCTTACAGTTTGGTGGGGAGAAAGACATATGGAACTAATTAATACACGATAGCAAATGCAGTAATATGGATGTATCAAATGCATCAACGAATACCAGAGAAAAGACAAGATTCATCCCCATGGGGAGGGAAGGTGGGAAAGACTCGTGGGGTAGGCAGCATGTAAGCTGGGCATACGCAACAGTGATTCTGGTTTAAACAGAAGAAAAAAAAAATGAGGGACAATCCTCAACTTTTTTTAAAAAAAAGCAACAGATTGTCAAAGTGAGGTTCTTACAGGTTTTATGTCACTTGAGATGCCAACTTGATATATATCCGAAGAAACTGCTGAGTCGGGGACTAACCACCACCCTGCACAAAGGACATGCAATGGAACTGAGATACACATTTTCCTATTTACAAACAAGGTCTCAGTAAACATGGTTGGTTATACCTCCTTGTGCTAATTTCTAATGCCTCCCTACGATAGATTCTGAAAGTTCAGTAAGAGGAGTAAAATTTTCTCTTTGCCCTCCAAATTGGTTGACTATCTTTAAACTATTTAAATATCCTTTATTGTTTTTATTCTATTAGATTGCTTGAATTTCCTTATTATTTATAAGCATTCTCATGCATTTTGGAGAATTATCTTCATCATATTTGATGCAAATATTTTCTCCCAGTGTCGTATTTCACTTGAGACATTTTCTAATTCTATACATTTTAAAACTTGTGTTAATTTCAAATTTACCCATCTTTTTCTATATTTTTATAGTTATTGAACTATATCCTAGCATTCTTTTTTACATGCTAACAATTTTATTTATGTGTGTGCATATGTGTTTAGGATTTTAATATATCTTAAATTCATTTTGTGAGTTTTATAAGTTAGCTATTTAACATGTAGAACCAGTACTCCCAGTTTCTTCACCACCTCTTTCTATCTCCACTGATTTCAAATAGTGCATCTTATAACTCTAAAATATACAAGGATCTGTTTCTAGAAATTTTAGTCTCTTCCATCTATTTGTATATTCTTAAGGAAAATCTGACTTCTTTAATGATTAGAGCTTCATAAATTTGACATCAGATGGTTAAAGTTCATTCTTTTGATCATCTGTTTCAAAATTGCATGGCTGTCCACAACCATTTATCTTCTATTTGAATTTTAGAATCTGCTTGCCGATTTCCATAATAATCTCATTGCAAATTTGATTACATTAAATTTTTAGATAATTTGGGGGAGAAGGAACATCTTTAAAATAGATCTTCCCAGCCATGAACATTAAGTCACCCTCCACTTATATTCAAATATTAATTTATTAAATGTTAAATTTTCCAAGAAATTTTGTCATTATTCTTAGACTTATATACTCCCAGTTGCTGTATTTTATAGATTGTCGTTGTTATTTTAAACAAAGTGCATTGTACTTGGTTATTGCTAGTGTAGAGAAAAGCTTTTGAATATTAATCTCTTATCTGACCAATCTGTTGAAATCTTATATCAATATTAATGTATTGTTAATTGATTACTTAATTGTTAATAGAGCCTCTTGAATTATTTAAAGTAGTTAATCATATCATTTTCAAGTAAAGGCACTTTTGTTTTTTCCAACTTTATCTCCTCCCTTTTCTCTCTTGCTAATTGGCTAAAACATGTAGTTAAAAAAAACAGTAAACATTTTTATATTTCCTAACTTTAAAGGTAGTGCTTATGTTTAACCAATACTTTGGATGTCTGTTGTAATTTTTTGATATTTACTTCTATCCCTAGCTTATTATTTCATCATGATATGACGATAGATTGTTTATGCTTTTGATGGCTATTATGAGAAATAAATGGTTTTACTGTGTTAATGTATGAAATTACAGTAACAAAATCTATTATATAGAAACTCCCAAATTTACATCTCCAGTTCTAAATTTTTCTTTGACTTCTCAACTTGTTATAATTAACTGCTTCTTGAGAACTCCACTGGAATGAACAATAGACTTTGCAAACTTAAATACAAAACCAAACTTTTGACTTTAGCAAATGGCCCTTCCGTCCATGTTCCATCCACCAGGTCCTCAGGAAAAAACACTGAAGTCATCCTCAGCTTCTTTATTTCTCTAATATATCATATTCAATCCACTAGAGAATCTTAAAATTCACTTTCAAAACATGTCTGGAATTGCAGCCATCTCCATTTTTATCCCTCTAGCCCAAAGCACCAGCACTTCTCACCTGGATAATTTCACTTATTTTCAGCTGATTTCCACATTTCCATGTTTGTTCCCTTCAATCTGTTCTCAAACCAACCACCCCCAGGATCCTCATGGTGTCTGCGACTCAAAATGTTCGTTCCCCGGATGCTTCGATTCAAATCCAAAATCATTCCTTGGCCTGCAAAGCACAGTCTGATCCATGACACTTTTCAGTGTCTTCTACCCCCTTTTTCTTGGTCATTGGGTTTCAACATAAGTCGTCTTGCTATCCTTTCACCCCACCCTCTAAGCTCCACGTTACAACACTCCCAACTCAGGGACTTTGCAGTTGCTGTTCCTCTGCATGGAAAGTTATTTCCACAGATACTCATATGGTTCCCTCCCTCATTTTATTCAGGTCTCTCCTGAAATATCACTCTGTGAGAAGAGCCTTCTTTGACTACCCAGTCTCAACTGGCCCATATTCATCATTTTCTATTTCTTTATCCTGCTTTGATTTTCATCACCACCTGACATTACATTATATATTTTAATCTTCTTCATTGCTTATGTCTCCAATTATAATGAGAATTCTATAAGGAAATTTTCTGTCTATTTTACTCACTGATATATTCCCACTGACTAGAAAAAATTAAAATGTATCCAGACCTTGCCACATGCCTGCTCTAGAGATGGGAAAACAACCCCCATTTAAGAACCACTGTGTTACAGGCTTATACTAGAATAAAGGTCTCAAATCAGTCATCTAAGCTTCCACATGAAAAAATGAGTGGCAATAATGAAACACACACCCAGAAAAATACAATAGAAAAAGTCAACAAAACCACAAGCTGACTATTTGGGAAAAAAGATAAATTAAAATTGATAAACCTCTAGTTAGACTAACCAAAGAAAAAAAGAGAAGATATAAATGACCACCATTAGGAGAAAAAGAGGGAATATAACTAGAGACCCATAAGTAAAGATGAATGTCTATGTTATAATATTATTATTAGACAAAATAGACTTCAGGACAAGGAATGTGCTTCCCAAAGATACAGGAGAACAAGACAAAGCAAACACAAATCCTACATACCCATGTATGCAGTAACAGGCCTTCAAAATGCACAAAACGACATTGTATGAATCTCTTGGCTGCCCATCTGAAACCATCACAACATTGTTCATCTGCTATGCTCCAATATAAAACACAAAGTTTAAAAGACAAAATGAAAGTTGGAGATTGTACCATTCCTGTTCAATACTTGATAGAACAAGTAGACAGAAAATCAAGACACAGAGGATATGAACATCTAGCAACTTAACTTCATTGACATATATAAACACTCTACCCAAATTAGGAGAATGTTTCTATCTTCAAATATTCAGAGAATAATCACCCAAATAGACTACATGTTGGACAATAAAAGAATTGCTAATAAATTTAAAAGGACTGAAATCAAAATTAAACTAGCAATAAAAAAACAGATATTTGGAAAATCATCAAGTGCTTGGAAAATTGGGCAAGACTCCTATGCAACCTACATACAAAGCAGAAGTTCACAGGAAAAATTAGAAACTATATTTAACCTGAATGAAAATAAAATTATAATAGATTAAAACCATGTGGAGTCTAGTCCTTAAAAGGGAATTTATAGTTTTAAATAATTGTGTTTGAAAAAAGTTCCAAAGTCTAAGCTTTCACCTTAAAAATTTAGAAAAAGAAAAGCAAATTAAAAGAAAAGGAAGAAGAAAATGGGAATTTTACAAGATAAGAGCTATCAGAATTCAAGTAAATGAAAAATAAAGCATAAAATAATAAAACCAAAAGCTTTCTTTAAAAAAAAAATCAGTAAATTTGATGAAACTCTAGCTTTGACGATCAAGAATAAAGATAAGAAGCAAGGATTAACAATAAAATGAATGAAAATGGAGGTATCATATTGTATCCTACAGGTTTTAAAAGGATAATATGGGGATATTACCCACAACTTTATGAAAGATAAATCACTAAAACTGACTAAGGTAGAAATGGAAAATCTGAGTAGCTCTATGCCCCTATGAAAGATGTTGAAATCATCAATTAAAAACCTTACCAGAAAGAAAACTCTAGGCCCAGAAGGCTTCTCTGGTCAGTTCTATAAAACAGTTTATAAATTCTATCAAACGGTGGCGGAGTAGGCCAGAGAGCACTTGGCGGCAGCGGCGGCGGCTGCAGCAGTAGCAGCTACACACTCCCTGTGCCGCCGCCAAGCCCCCCGAGCCGCCCACCGCCCAGGCGCTGCCTGACCCTGCGGGCGCCTCCGTCAGCCTCCAGCCCCGGCAGCGCCCCTAGTCGTCCTCCGACCGGCCCTCGACCTTCTGCGCCAGCCGCAGCCGCAGCCCCAGCCTTAGGCACAGCCACCGGGACAACCCTAGCCCCTACTGCAGCTCCTCCAGACACAGTCTCTACGCCGACTTCCTGAAGCTGGGGTGCTCTTGTTCAAAATCAGCTCGTTTGCCCACGTGCGCACCGCGCCCTGCAACGACCTGCAGGCCACCAAGCTGGCTCCGGGCAAGAAGGAGCCCCTGGAGTCGCAGTACCAGGTGGGCTTGCTCCTGGGCAGTGGGGGCTTCGGCTCGGTGTACTCAGGCATCCGTGTCGCCGACAACTTGCCGGTGGCCATCAAGCACGTGGAGAAGGACCGGATTTCTCACTGGGCAGAGCTGCCTAATGGCACCTGAGTGCCCATGGAAGTGGTTCTGCTGAAGAAGGTGAGCTCGGGCTTCTCCGGCGTCCATTAGGCTCCTAGATTGGTTTCAGAGGCCCGACAATTTCGTCCTGGAGAGGCGGGAACCGGTGCAAGACCTCTTCGACTTTATCACGGAAAGGGGGCGGCCCTACAGGGGGAGCTGGCCTGCAGCTTCTTCTGGCAGGTGCTGGAGGCGGTGCGGCCCAGCCATGACTGCAGGGTGCTTCACCGCGACATCAAGGGCGAGATCGTCCTTACCGACCTCAGTGGCGGCGAGCTCAAGCTCATCGACTTCGGGTCGGGGGCGCTGCTCAAGGACACCGTCTACAGGGACTTTGATGGGACCCGAGTGTATCCTCCAGAGTGGATCCACTACCGTGGCACGTCGGCAGCCGTCTGGTCTCTGGCAGCGGGTCTCTTCAGAGTGGCAACATCTCATTAGATGGTGCTTGGCCTTGAGGCCATCAGATTGGCCATCCTTCGAAGAAATCCAGAACCAGCCGTGGATGCAAGATATCCTCCTGCCCCAGGAAACTGCTGAGATCAGTCTTCACAGCCTGTCACCAGGGCGCAGCGAATAGCTTCTCCAGCAGGTTCTTCCCTCCCTGTCAAATGCTCCAGGGAGGGGAAGTGTCTTGTCTCCAGCTTCCCGAGTACCAGTGGCACTTATTTTCAAACAGTACAGTGCTTGATACAGAAACAACATTTACAACTCATTCCAGACCCCAGGCTCCTGGAGGCTGCTTCCCAAAAGGCAGGAGGAGATTCCACTCCACTCTAGGTGTCCTAGGCCTCCACTTCTCCCATAGAAGCTCACCTTCTCACTGATGTCCAGTATCCCTGGACTCTGCAAAATCCCAGGGGTGGGCGGGAGTGGAGGGGTGGGAGTAGGTCAGGATCCTGCCATGGAGCTGTTCGCTTCATCAAGAGTTCTGCTGAATGCCTCGGCGGGTCAGGCAGGGGGGATGCAGGTTGGGGCGGGTTAGGACTAGCACCATTTTAAGTCCTTGTCACCTCTTCCGACTTTCTGAGGCCTTCTGTGGGGACTCTGGCTGTGCTGGGAGAAATATGTGAACTTGCCTCTTTTACCTGCCGCTTCTCCAAAAATCTGCCTGGGTTTGGTTCCCTCTATTTCTCCCTCCCCCTCTTCCCCCCATCCTTCATATGAGAGGTGCCATGGAAGAGGCTACAAGGCCAAACGCTGAGCCACCTGCCCTTTTTCCACCTTTAGTAAAACTCCCAAGTGGACTGTTTCTAAGTTAAGACCTCACACACACACACAAAAAGGCACAAACAAAGCAAATCAACAGAAAAACTGTAAATATGGGTACAGTTGGCATGGCAGTGTACGAAAGGATTGTAGTTGATCTAATTCCTTTTTAATTTTGCCTTTTAAGCTATTTTACCTGTTTCGTTTTTTCTCCCCCTTGGGAAGATGATGCACTTTCTAACCTGGAGGTCAATGTTATACATTTATTTATTTATTTGGTTCCCTTCCTGCTCCAAGCTTCCACGACTGCCGCCATAGTTTTTCTTTCTCTCCTTTCCTCCTCTGACTTGGGGATCTTTTGGGGAGGGCTGCGATGCTTCCTCTGTTGGTTTGTAGGGTGACGGGGACTCAGGGGGGACAGCTGCGGCAGCTCCCTGACTGCTGCAGGGGGCCCCCTCGCCGGCTTACCCAAGTGGGCATGCAGTCCATGGGTGATGGGGCAGGGGTGTTGCTGACTTGGGTATAGAGACTAGATATATGAAAAGCAGTTCTGGATGGTGTGCCTTCCGGAGCCTCTCTGGGGCTGTGTTCTGAGCAGCATGTAGCCTGCTGGTTTTATCTGAATAAAATACGGTACAGGGGAATAAAAGAGATCTTATTTTATATATATATACTTGGCATTTTTTGAATAAAATGCTTTTTGTCTTTAAAAAAAAACTTCCCAGAAAGAAAACTCTAGGCCCAGAAGGCTTCTCTGATAAATTCTATAAAGCATTTAGGAAGGAATAATACCAATACCACACAAACCGTTAAAAATTTGAAGAGGAGGAAATACTAAGCAATTCATTTTGTGAGGTCATCATTGACGGTATACCAAATCCAAACGAAAATATTCCAATGGAAAAAAAATAAAAAACTAGACACCAATATCCCTTGAGAACAAAGGTTGAAAAATTCTTAGCAAAATATTAGCAAATTTAATTCAGTCATAAGTCAAAATTATAATACACAATGACCAGTTAGGATTTACACTGCTGCGAAGAGAATTTGCAGAGACCCTACTCTCCCCAGTCTCTGGAACCTACACCTGTGCATGCCAGGCTGCTCTCTGGCCCTCCCAGGGATGGGGATCTGCAGCAGCAAAGCCCCACCTAGGGTGCCCCTAGATCCCACTCCCAGACTTTCACTCTGTCCCTACTCCTCAGTGAAGTTTGATCACCGGCTTCCCTGGTGGCTCAGTGGTAGAGAATCCGCCTGCCAATGCAGGAGACCTGGGTTTGATCCCTGGGTTGGAAAGATCTCTTGGAGAAGAAAATGACAATCCACTCCAGAGCTCTTGCTTGGGAAATACCAAGGACAGGGGAGCCTGGCAGGCTATAGTCCACGGAGTTACAAAAGGTTTGGACAAGACTTATCGAATAAACAACAACAAAATTTGACCAATGCTTTCTAATCTGTGGACAAATGGTACTTAAAAGTTCAAGAACAATCTTGTTCAAAAAGCACCAGCCTTCTTTTTCTTCATCCCAACCATAGGCCTGATCCAGCTCTACCAAAGCAGCTCTGCTTAAATCTTTATTTTTCCTTTAAAATCCCGAGTGATTTTCTTTTCTTTTTCTTTTTCCTTTTTTTTTTTAATTGCAGTATAATTGCTTTACAATGTTGTATTGCTGCTGCTGCTAAGTCGCTTCAGTCATGTCCAGCTCTTCGAGACCCCATGGACTGCAGCCTACCAGGCTCCTCCGTCCCTGGGTTTCTCCAGGCAAGAATACTGGAGTGGGTTGCCATTTCCTTCTCCTCAGTGTTGTGTTAGCTTCTGCAATACAGCAAAGTGAATCAGCACCAAACTGAGAGGTTTCCAGGGCTGGGAGGAGAGAGAGAAGGATGACAGTCCTGGCTTCATGGTTAGAGTTTCTGTTGGGTGATGAGTAAGCGTTGCAAATAGTAGTGATGGTTGCACAGTATTGTGAATGCTTTTCATGCCATAGAATTGTATATCTAAATGTGACTGAAATGCCAAATGTTATGTCAAATAAAATCTATTTTAAAAGCAACAGCTTTCATCCCTTGGTGTATTGGATCAAGGTCTCCTCACTTGCTGTCCTGCACCAAATCACTTTACCCCACTCTCCTTTTTCCAGCTTCAGTTCAGTTTCAGTTCAGTCGCTCAGTCGTGTCCGACTCTTTGTGACCCCATGAATGGCAGCACGCCAAGCCTCCCTGTCCATCACCAACACCCAGAGTTCACTCAGACTCACATTGATTGAGTCAGTGATGCCATCCAGCCATCTCATCCTCTGTCGTCCCCTTCTCCTCCTGCCCCCAATCCCTCCCAGCATCAAAGTCTTTTCCAATGAGTCAACTCTTCTCATGAGGTGGCCAAAGTACTGGAGTTTCAGCTTTAGCATCAGGGTTGATCTCCTTCAGAATGGACTGGTTGGATCTCCTTGCAGTCCAAGGGACTCTCAAGAGTCTTCTCCAACACCACAGTTCAAAAGCATCAATTCTTGGGCGCTCAGCCTTCTTCACAGTCCAACTTTCACATCCATACATGACTACTGGAAAAACCATAGCCTTGACTAGATGGACGTTAGTCGGCAAAGTAATGTCTCTGCTTTTGAATATGCTATCTAGGTTGGTCATAACTTTTCTTCCAAGGAGTAAGCGTCTTTTAATTTCATGGCTGCAGTTACCATCTGCAGTGATTTTGGAGCCCAAAAAAATGAAGTCTGACACTGTTTCCACTGTTTCTCCATCTATTTCCCATGGAGTGATGGGACTGGATGCCATGATCTTCGTTTTCTGGATGTTGAGGTTTAAGCCAACTTTTTCACTCTCCTCTTTCACTTTCATCAAGAGGCTTTTTAGTTCCTCTTCACTTTCTGCCATAAGGGTGGTGTCATCTGCATATCTGAGGTGATTGATATTTCTCCCGGCAATCTTGATTCCAGCTTGTGCTTCTTCCAGTCCAGCATTTCTCATGATGTACTCTGCATAAAAGTTAAATAAGCAGGGTGACAATATACAGCCTTGACATACTCCTTTTCCTATTTGGAACCAGTCTGTTGTTCCATGTCCAGTTCTAACTGTTGCTTTCTGACCTGCATACAGATTTCTCAAAAGGCAGGTCAGGTGGTCTGCTATTCCCATCTCTTTCAGAATTTTCCACAGTTTATTGTGATCCACAGAGTCAAAGGCTTTGGCATAGTCAATAAAGCAGAAATAGATGTTTTTCTGGAACTCTCTTCCTTTTTCCATGATCCAGCGGATGTTGGCCACTGAACTCTGGTTCCTCTGCCTTTTCTAAATCCAGCTTGAACATCTGGAAGTTCACGGTTCACATACTGCTGAAGCCTGGCTTGGAGAACTTTGAGCATTACTTTACTAGCGTGTAAGATGAGTGCAATTGTAAGGTAGTTTGAGCATTCTTTGGCATTGCCTTTCTTTGGGATTGGAATGAAAACTGACCTTTTCCAGTCCTGTGGCCACTGCTGAATTTTCCAAATTTGCTGACATATTGAGTGCAGCACTTTCACAGCATCATCTTTCAGGATTTGAAGTAGCTCAACTGGAATTCCATCACCTCCACTAGCTATGTTCGTAGTGATGCTTTCTAAAGCCCACTTGACTTCACATTCCAAGATGTCTGGCTCTAGATGAGTGATCACACCATCGTGATTATCTGAGTCATGAAGATCCTTTTGTACAGTTCTTCTGTATATCCTTGCCATCTCTTCTTAATATTTTCTGCTTCTGTTAGGTCCATACCATTTCTGTCCTTTATCGAGCCCATCTTTGCATGAAATGTTCCCTTGGTATCTCTAATTTTCTTGAAGAGATCTCTAGTCTTTCCCATTCTGTTCTTTTCCTCTATTTCTTTGCATTGATTGCTGAAGAAGGCTTTCTTATCTCTTCTTGCTATTCTCTGGAACTCTGCATTCAGATGCTTATATCTTTCCTTTTCTCCTTTGCTTTTCGCTTCTCTTCTTTTCACAGCTATTTGCAAGGCCTCCCCAGACAGCCATTTTGCTTTTTTGCATTTCTTTTCCATGGGGATGGTCTTGATCCCTGTCTCCTGTACAATGTCACGAACCTCATTCCATAGTTCATCAGGTACTCTATCTATCAGATCTAGGCCCTTAAATCTATTTCTCACTTCCACTGTATAATCATGAGGGATTTGATTTAGGTCATACCTGAATGGTCTAGCAGTTTTCCCTATTTTCTTCAATTTAAGTCTGAATTTGGTAATAAGGAGTTCATGGTCTGAGCCACAGTCAGCTCCTGGTCTTGTTTTTGCTGACTGTATAGAGCTTCTCCATCTTTTGCTGTAGAGAATATAATCAATCTGATTTCAGTGTTGACCATCTGGTGATGTCCATGTGTAGAGTCTTCTGTTGTGTTGTTGGAAGAGGGTGTTTGCTATGACCAGTGCATTTTCTTGGCAAAATGCTATTAGTCTTTGCCCTGCTTCATTCCGTATTCCAAGGCCAAATTTGCCTGTGACTCCAGGTGTTTCTTGACTTCCTACTTTTGCATTCCAGTCCCCTATAATGAAAAGGACATCTTTTCTGGGTGTTAGTTCTAAAAGGTCTTGTAGGTCTTCATAGAACCGTTCAACTTCAGCTTCTTCAGTGTTACTGGTTGGGGCATAGACTTGGATTACTGTGATATGGAATGGCTTGCCTTGGAAACGAACAGAGATCATTCTGTCATTTTTGAGATTGCATCCAAGTACTGCATTTTGGACTCTTCTGTTGACCATGATGGCTACTCCATTTCTTCTGAGGGATTCCTGCGTGCAGTAGTAGATATAATGGTCATCTGAGTTAAATTCACCCATTCCAGTCCATTTTAGTTCACTGATTCCTAGAATGTCGACCTTCACTCTTGCCATCTCCTGTTTGACCACTTCCTATTTGCCTTGATTCATGGACCTGACATTCCAGGTTCCTATGCAATATTGCTCTTTATAGCATCGGATCTTGCTTCTATCACCAGTCACATCCACAGCTGGGTATTATTTTTGCTTTAGCTCCATCCCTTCATTCTTTCTGGAGTTATTTCTCCACTGACCTCCAGTAGCATATTGGGCACCTAGTGACCTGGGGAGTACCTCTTTCAGTATCCTATCATTTTGCCTTTTCATAGTGTTCATGGGGTTCTCAAGGCAAGAATACTGAAGTGGTTTGCCATTCCCTTCTCCAGTGGGCCACATTGTGTCAGACCTCTCCACCATGACCCGCCCGTCTTGGGTTGCCCCGTGGGCATGGCTTAGTTTCATTGAGTTAGACAAGGCTGTGGTCTTAGTGTGATTAGATTGACTAGATTTCTGTGAGTATGGTTTCAGTGTGTCTGCCCTCTCATGCCCTCTTGCAATACCTACCGTCTTACTTGGGTTTCTCTTACCTTGGGCGTGGGGTATCTCTTCACGGCTGCTCCAGCAAAGCGCAGCCGCTGCTCCTTACCTTGGAGGAGGGGTATCTCCTCCCGCCACCCTGGCAAGCAACATTGCCAGATTTTTAAAGTGTACACCCTGATGACTTAATCTACATATGCATTGTGAAAGGCTTCTCCTCCATCAAGGTAATTGTAGGTCCATCACCTCACATACTTACCTTTTCTTCTGTGAGAACATTTGAGTTCTACTCTTAGCAAGTTTCAGTTATATAACAGAATGTCACCAGTTTTAGTCACCAGGTTACATGTGAGAGCCTCAGACCTTGTTTATCCTATAACTGAAACTGCTCCCACCGTACCAGCTTCTCCCCGTTTCTCATCTCCCCACTCCTTGGCAACCGCCTTTCTACTCTGTTTCTAATCAGTTTGAGGGATTTTGTTGTTGTTTACTTTTTTAGATTCCACACGTCAACTTAAAAAAATAGCCACAACCTAAAAGTTGAGAGTTATGTTTTATTTGGTGTGAATGTTTAGGACTTCAAGGCTAGGAGATAGCATCTCAAGTAATCCTGAGAGAACTGCTCCAAGGAGGCAAGGGAAGGAGCCAGGTTATATAAAAGTTTTGCAACAAAGGACAGAGAGTCTGAAAATCAAAAGATTTTTGTTAAAGAAAATCAGATATCCCAAGCTAAGGAATTTAGCACTCTTCTATGTATGGGAAGAGGAAAAGGTTGACTCACTGAAATTGTTCCTTTCATATGCATTTTAGCTATCCTGGGCCAGGGTCTTGTGTGTGTGTGTGTGTGTGTGTGTGTGTGTGTTTCACATCCTGAGCTGCCTCTGGGCTCACTGTAGGAGTGGCTACAGTCTTGAAGGCTGTTAGTTTCTGGATACTCCCCTCCTTCCAGAGTGCCCTTAGGGCTCAGAAGCAAATATTGGAGGGCTGAAATCACGGATGACTGTGACATCCTTGTTTACTGATATGGCAGGGAATGCTCCAATTCTCACATGTATAAGCACACAGGTTTTATCTTTAATTGTCTGGCTTATTGCACTTAAAATAATGTCCTCCAGTTTCATTCACATTGCTGAAAATGACAAAATTTCCATTTCAAGGCTGAATAATATTCCATTATACTTATATAATAATATATGCAATAATACTAAAACTATATAAAATAATATATAAAATGTATATGTACACATTGTTTTCTAGAGTCATTCATCTGTGGACAAAACATAGGTTCTTGCCTTACCTTGCTAATAGTGCTAATGCTAAGTCGCTTCAGTTGTGTCCGACTCTTTGCGACCCTAGGGACTGTAGCCTTCCAGGATCCTCTGTCCATGGGATTCTCCAAGCAAGAAAACTGGAGTGGGTTCGCCATGCCCTCCTCCAAGGGATCTTCCCCATCCAGGGATGGAACTCATATCTCTTAAGTCTCCTGCATTGGCAGAGAGATTCTTTACTAGAGCCACCTGCCTTACCTTGCTTATTGTAAATAATGTTGTAATGAACATGTATCTCTATCTGTTTTTACCTTTATTTTTCCTCCTAAAAACACACTAAATGCAGAAATTTTGGAAAATTGAACAGCACAAAGTAACCATCATGTTCCCATCAATCAGGGATTGATGGATGACTGGTCATATTTTGTATACATGCAAATTCATGCTATTTTCTGAGTAGTATTATGCTTGGAAAGAAATTTCTAACCCCTAAATGCTAAAGAGATGGGAATCCCAGACCACCTGACGTGCCTCTTGAGAAACCTATATGCAGATCAGGAAGCAACAGTTAGAACTGGACATGGAACAACAGACTGGTTCCAAATAGGAAAAGGAGTACGTCAAGGCTGTATATTGTCACCTTGCTTATTTAACTTCTATGCAGAGTACATCATGAGAAATGCTGGACTGGAAGAAGCACAAGCTGGAATCAAGATTGCCGGGAGAAATATCAATCACCTCAGATATGCAGATGACACCACCCTTGTGGCAGAAAGTGAAGAGGAACTAAAAAGCCTCTTGATGAAAGTAAAAGAGGAGAGTGAAAAAGTTGGCTTAAACCTCAACATCCAGAAAACGAAGATCATGGCATCTGGTCCCATCACTTCATGGGGAATAGATGGGGAAACAGTGGAAACAGTATCAGACTTTATTTTTTTGGGCTCCAAAATCACTGCAGATGGTGACTGCAGCCATGAAATTAAAAGACGCTTACTCCTTGGAAGGAAAGTTATGACCAACCTAGATAGCATATTCAAAAGCAGACACATTACTTTGTCAACAAAGGTCCAGGCTATGGTTTTTCCAGTAGTCATGTATGGATGTGAGAGTTGGACTGTGAAGAAGGTTGAGCACCGAAGAATTAATGCTTTTGAACTGTGGTGTTGGAGAAGAGTCCCTTGGACTGCAAGGAGATCCAACCAGTCCATTATGGGGGAGATCAGTCCTGGGTGTTCTTTGGAAGGAATGATGCTAAAGCTGAAACTCCTCTTTGGCCACCTCATGGGAAGAGTTGACTCATTGGAAAAGACTGTGATGCTGGGAGGAATTGGGGGCAGGAGGAGAAGGGGACGACAGAGGATGAGATGGCTGGATGGCATCACCAACTCAATGGACGTGAGTTTGGGTGAACTCCGGGAGTTGGTGATGAACAGCGAGGCCTGGTGTGCTGCAATTCATGGGGTCGCAAAGAGTCGGACACAACTGAGCAACTGAACTGAACCGAACTGAAATGCTAAAGAACTAACTTGGTTTCCCTAATATATAAGGCATTTCCCAAGAACTATTTGTTTTATAAATAACACTACCTCTATCGTACAATAAATAACTTTATAGATTAGGTTCTACTATAATCTTATTATTCTCTTCCATAGACCTAATTTTCTATCACACAATATTGAGCAATGTGACTTCATAATATGTTCTAATATCTGATGGTGCCTGATTTCCCTAAATATTTTTCTTTTTCAACATATTTTTGTTTATTTCACATGTTAATTCTTCTAGATGAAATATAAAAAAAATTTTTTTTCAGTTTGCCAAAGTTTCATGCAGAAGACTGATTGGGAGTGAATTACATCTATAGATTGACTCAATCCTGTATTTCCATTCCCAGGTTAGATGCTCTGTTTTATTTTTTTCCCACTCTCTCTTTTGTGATATGTAGTATAGGTTTAATATCAATATTTTGCTAATTTTCTTAAACAAATGATAAAGCACTCAACATAGTGTTATTTTCCTTAATAAAGTTTTGAAATACCTGCCTTTGTTTGAACCTTGAAAAGATTTTAGAGAAAAATATTCTATGAGTTTTATGTTGTGCATGCTATTGATTGATAGCGGAGAAGGCAATGGCACCCCACTCCAGTACTCTTGCCTGGCAAATCCCATGGACGGAGGAGCCTGGTAGGCTACAGTCCATGGGGTTGCTGAGATTCGGACACGACTGAGCGACTTCACTTTGATTAAGAATGAGTGCACTTAGAGTTGTGAATTCAAAGACCTACTGTGTTTGCATGTCATAAGTCTGAATTTGTAGTGATATCATCTTATTTTCTCTTGTCAATAATTCAGCTTACTGGTTTTTTTTTTTTTTTTTTTTTTGCATTTGCTATTTCTACTTCAAATTAGAGGGTGTAGATGGAGTTTTTTACTGTGTATTCTAATACACACTATTTAATTTCCACATTAATGCATTAATTTCTTAGCAAGAGGTATCTACCATCAGACTATCTCTAACAGAAATTCCTCGAGATCTGTGCTGTGCACCTTTAAACTGTGATAGCCTTCTGACTATTTTATTTAGTGCTGGGAGAGAAGGTCCGAGTCATGTTTTCCAAGACTGCTCTTTAGAGGCAACTTTGTGCCCAGTTTGATTTGACATCCCAACTAGACTGCTCATTCTTCATGTTGCAATCCATCCCACGCCTCCTGGGGGAGACCTTTCCCATCACTCCCTATAAGGCTCAGTTTCTCCCAACAGGCCCTTTTTGCATCCTGAATATCCTTTAGAATGACCCTCCTTCCCCCTCAGAGTGGAAGGTCCACGAGATCCAGTACTGCCTCAGCCTGGTTTGCCACCACCTCTCCAGGGTGTAGCCTGACACGTGATTGTTAGTGGGCTCTGAGTGTTTGTTCTCCAACTCCTGGAGGGCAGGGACCTTGCCATCGCTTGTCTCATATCCCTCCATGCAGTTCTGGGTGCAGAACAGATGCCCAATAAATACCACATTTCAGAAAATACATGGGACTGATTAGTTTTCCATTTCCCAGTTACACTAATCTGTTTCAGGGATCCTTGGAAACTGAATTTTTATTTCCCTTCCTTTTCTTTAGAATGTACAACTCAACAGCTGGAACTAACCCCTAAAGGTTACTTGACCTCAAACTCTGCTAGTAACATGTTGGGGATAATTCAGGTATATAAATGCATATATTTAATGCCGAGAAAATTGATTGTTCTTGTTCCCTTGAGTTCTCCTTAATTGTCACAAATATCTTTTTTTTAAAGAGTTCTTCTTTATATTCGCTGTTCACCTGAAGCTACCACATTGTTAATTAGCTATACACCAATACAAAATGAAAAGTTCAAAGTTTGAAAAACAAGATTCTTCTTTATGCCTAATCTTAATCCTGTTTGCCTCAATGCCACAAATTTGGTCTTTGACTTCCCCCTGGGTATTTTTGGCTATCTCTGTTGTAGTTGCTTCTTGGCTAAGGTGTTGTCTGTCAGACAGACAGACAGAAAGACAGACTGCAAGCTCACCCTTAAACTCAAGGAACTCCCTGTTTCCCCTTGAAAAGTAGTAGGCAGATCTAGCAAACAGAATTCTTTGCAAAGGCCATGGGATCAAAGAAACTGCACCACAAAATTGTCTCTTGAAGCCATATCATCTTTCCCCTGGAACTTGCAAAGGCCAAGTAGACAATTGCCTACATGGCAGGACGAATTTCTGACTTTCTTACTTCCAATTCTCATTTCTGCACAGGTCAAATTCAAGCTCACTACTTTATCTAAGGCACTGATTTACAGCTCTGAAGACTCCTGTCACATCATAGTCATGATAACGGTCATGATACTGCCAGCCACAGTCAGCCTCCAACATCTGAGCTTGGACTAGTGATGTTCTGAGTACATGATACTTAGGACTGATAAGTTTTGAAAGGGGAGAAGCTGCAGAAAATACCAGGTGCTTAGGATGCTCCACATTGAGGTAGGACAGGAAGAGACATACATCATCATGAAATATAAGGAAATCGAGTTTTGTGGAAATAAAATGGGGTTTCATGCAGAGCAGGAGGGACCAAAATTGAGACAGAGGGACCTGGAGAAGTCAGCATATATGAGTGAACAAGAAATGACTTATACTCCGAAAGACAAATGTCTTACATTGTGATAGCCTGCCAGCTGTGTGCTAAGACATTCCATAAGGTGATGCCTTTCTAATCCCTGGAGGCCTAGTGACCTCATGATGGCTCTGTCTTGGAGAGCCCCACAGTGACTTTGAAAGAGGACGATCCTCTCTGAAGTTCCCTGACCCAGTATTCTATTAATGGAATGGCTATTCAGGGTGGCCCAGACTACAAGGGAAGGAATGTCCACTTCTCTATCACTCAAACAGACACTTTTGACAGAATCTTTTAGACCCAGGGCACCCCAACCTCCGGACCATGGACTAATACTAGTCCATGGCTTGTTAGGAACTGGACCACACTCTAGGGGGAAATCCATGGGCATGTGAGCAAATCTTCATCTGTATTTTCACCTGCTCCCCATTGCTCATTTTACTGCATTATCACAACATATTAACACTAGAAGTCAAGTGCACAATAAATGTAATGTGCTTGATTCATTCCAAAACCATCCTTTGCTTCCATCCGTGGAAAAATTGTCCATGAAACTGGTCCCTGGTACCAACAATGTTGGGGACTGTTGTTTTAAAGTGTAGAGCAGCCATCCTTCAATCTCTCTCCTAGGATTGATGTCCCCCATGTCATTTCCCAACAACCCATAGTATCCACAGTTTTCCTTAAATTGTTACATAATTCTCCTATGATTCTGGTGAAGCCAAGCCCTTCCCAGCTCCATGGGTGAAACATGTGACTCAGCTTGAGACCATCAGGATATTCCATTGCCCAAACCAGTATAATAGTTTTAATGATTAGAACTGACCCTGGTTCCTCCCATCAAATACTGTTAGATACACACGGCCCTGGGAACTTCAGTTGGCAGTCAAGTCACCTTGTGATCATGAGATGAAGCCACACCTACAAAAGGCAGGGGCTAGAGCCTGGTGATGTGGTTGAGTCTCCAGATCAATCAAGCCTGTGTTGAGTCTACTGAACCTCTGAACATTTGTTAGCCAATTAGTTAGTTAACCAGCAGATTCCCTTCCTGTACAAGCCAGGTGGAGTTGGGTATGTCTCACTTGCAACTGTACATACTCTACCTGATGAGCACTTCTCTGGGCCCAGGCTCCCAGACTGTCAGTAAATGATTCCTTGACATTTACTGCAGGGTTTGACCAGGATCCTCCCCTCTCCTGAGACCTGGGGTGTGAGCTCTCCCTGGCTGTGGCAGCGACCATTCCTTGCACCTAAGATTCCTCCTCTGGGTGGGAGGAGGGCCGGGAGATGCAGACCCAGCATCCCAGGAGCCAACATTGTGCCCCTCCCACCAACTCATCTAGCCACCAGCAACCCTGTCATTTCCCTGCCACTGGGCTGGCTCAGACAAAGCTCTAGTTGAAGAGATTACAGACAGATGCTCTGGCACGAATCAGAGACCCCATGGAAGGAAAGCAGTCAGGTTTTCTCTTAAGCGACAGCCATCATTTTCAGCAGGCAGGGTAATTACAGGTTTGCCCTTCCCAGTGCAAGCTATCTGAAGGTAAAACAATGGTGAGCAGTATGTGCCTGCTTCAAACAAGGAAGGGGAGAGACGGGAACAGAAGGATTCCATCTCTTTTAATTTATTTTAATAAAGTGAGGGTTTTCCAAAAGGCCAAAGGGTCTCATTTGCCACAATGTGGTTGAGATCTGCCAACAGCTTCCCCAAACCTCCTCTTTCCCTATAATTCAATCAGAGCCACAGATGGAAGCACTCAACCGGCATCTTCCTTTTCTCGACCTTTTCCGAGTCCTTCCTCTCTCACTGCCTTAGCTGGAGAAGAAGGCTCTCACCCCTCTCAGCCTCCTCAACCTCAGTTTTCTCCATTCCCCTGAGCTCCTGGGAGGCTCCCCTCTGTCCGGTCCTGCTTTGACCCATCGCTGCCCCACAGCACCTTCTGGATGTTCACAAATAGTACGGCCTCTGTATTTTCCTCTATTTTTACTGCACTCACCTGGTCGTCCAGCTGAGCAGATAGTCCCTTGAGGACAGTGCCCTGACCTCTTCTCCTGAGACCCAAGGGGCCATCCCAGCAGATGGTGGACAGGTAAGAGGGAATGAGCAGCCTCTGAATCATTTCTGAGGAAGACACACTCTTAGAATGAGCAGAAAAAGAAGGCAGGACAATCTTGAACAGACCACCATTGCCATGCTTTCCAACCAGTAATCAAACCTGCACTTCTGAGCTCTGAAACACACTCACCACCCTAGGAGCTGTGTCCCAGACCGGCCCCACCCTCCCCTCCTTGGTCCCAGACATTGCTCCAAACATCTGAAGCTTTCTTCCAGAGATTTCCTCTCCTCTTCTTTCCCCACAAGTTGCCTCCAAATTTCAAAGCCCAGAAACACAAATACCACCTTATCAGCTTAGCCTAAAGAGCAGAAATAGCAAGAATTTAGTAAAAGTCTTATGCCTCTGGGAGGGGATTTTGGCTCATTTCTAGCAAATGGATGGGTTTGTTTTTTGACCTGGGGCTGTGGAAAATGAGTTCCCAGTAAACCAGCCCCTGCTGTCACATGGAGGCAGAGTCCTCAGCCATGCTCCCCTCATCAACAGAGAAGAAGACAGCCCTTCCCCTCCTTTCTCCTGTTGGCCCCATCCCTAAGATTTCATTTTTTTTTTAGTTTTTATTTTTAAATTTTAAAATCTTTAATTCTTACATGCGTTCCCAAACATGAACCCCCTCCCACCTCCCTCCCCATAACATCTCTCTGGGTCATCCCCATGCACCAGCCCCAAGCATGCTGCATCCTGCATCAGATATAGACTGGCGATTCAATTCTTACATGATAGTATACATGTTAGAATGTCATTCTCCCAAATCATCCCACCCTCTCCCTCTCCCTCTGAGTCCAAAAGTCCGTTATACACATCTGTGTCTCTTCCCTGTCTTGCATACAGGGTCGTCATTGCCATCTTCCTAAATTCCATATATATGTGTTAGTATACTGTATTGGTGTTTTTCTTTCTGGCTTACTTCACTCTGTATAATCGGCTCCAGTTTCATCCATCTCATCAGAACTGATTCAAATGAATTCTTTTTAACGGCTGAGTAATACTCCATTGTGTATATGTACCACAGCTTTCTTATCCATTCATCTGCTGATGGACATCTAGGTTGTTTCCATGTCCTGGCTATTATAAACAGTGCTGCGATGAACATTGGGGTACATGTGTCTCTTTCAATTCTGGTTTCCTTGGTGTGTATGCCCAGAAGTGGGATTGCTGGGTCATAAGGTAGTTCTATTTGCAATTTTTTAAGGAATCTCCACACTGTTCTCCATAGTGGCTGTACTATGTACATTTTTTTAAAGTAAGTTGAATATATTTTTATCAAGTTGGTTATTTATTTATTTGGTCTTAGTCGTGGCACATGAGACACACATTTCAGCAGGTGGGATTTTTCACTGCAGCGCACAGACTCTCTAGTTGTGTCCCACAGGCTCAGTAGTTGTGGGATGCAAGCTTAGTTTCTCCACGGCATGTGGTATCTTAGGTCCCCAACCAGGGATCAAACCTGCATTTCCTTCATTTCAAGGTGGATTCTTAATCACTGACCACCAGGGGAGTCCTCGTCACAAAGATTTCTTGCTCCCCCATACAGTTACAGGGAGAAGTAGAGCCCACAAGGATGCTGTGTGGCCCCCTCTGCTCTTTGATGCAGAGCTCACCCCCAGGTCTGGGGCTGCAAGTGCATATCCTGGGGATGCCCTCTGCAGGCTGTGCCTCCTGATTCCAGGGGCATGCCAGAGTCCTGTGTCATCCAGGGACCCTCTTGCCCACTCCCCCACATGCACCTACTCCTTGTGTGGGGCTGAGAATATTGACAATGTGTTTCCTTAACAATGACCTCTCTTCTTCCCAGATGTTGTTGTTATTCAATAGCTAAGTCATGTCCCACTCTTTGCAACCCCATGAACTGCAGCACACAAGGTTTCTCTGTCCTTCACTATCTCCTTGAGTTTGCTTAAACTCATGTCCATTGAGATGGTGATGTCATCCAATCATCTCCTCCTCTGTTGACCTCTTCTCCTCCTACCTTCGATCTTTCCCCATATCAGGGTCTTTTCTAATGATTCAGTTCTTCCCATCAGGTGGCCAAAGTATTGGAGATTCACCTTCAGTATCAGTCCTTCCAATGAATATTTAGGACTGATTTCCTTTAGGATTGACTGGTTTGATCTCCTTGCAGTCCAAGGGACTCTCAAGAGTCTTCTCCAGGACCACAGTTTGAAAGCATCAATTCTTTGGTGCTCAGTTTTCTTTATGGTCCAACTCTAATATCCATACATGACCACTGGAAAAACCATAGCTTTGACTGTACGAACCTTTGTCAGCAAAGTGATGTCTCTGCTTTTTAATATGCTATTTAGGTTTGTCATAGCTTTTCTTTCAAGGAGCACAATATTTTAGTTTTATAGCTGCAGGCACCATCTGCAGTGATTTTAGAACCCAAGAAAATAAAATTTGTCACTGTTTTCACTTTTTCCCCATCTGTGTGTCATGAAGTGATGAGACTGGATGCCATGATCTTTGTTTTTTGAATGTTGAGTTTTAAGTCAGATTTTTCACTCTCCTCTTTCACTCTCATCGAGAAGTACTTTTAGTTCCTCTTCGCTTTCCGCCATCATAATGTTATCATCTGCGTATCTGAGGTTGTTGGTATTTCTTCCTTCCAGTGCCTTCCTCCATCACATGCAGGGCTGTGTCCAGGAATCTGACAGTGGGTACAGTCTTGATTGTATTCGAGGAGAGGAGCTTCCCTTCTCCAGGACTGCATCCGCAGTTGCCCTCTCTAGTCTGCCACCCATCTCTTCCTTGTCCTGTTTCCCCTGATGTGAAGGACTTTTTTCAGAAGGGCCTTGTGCCAGATGCACCCCTTGTGAGACTGCCATGCCTGCCTCTCTCCATTCAGGGACCCTTGCCCATCTCCCTGTGCCTTGGTTGAAATGTCTAGCTCTGAGCCTCCCAGACACCCAGCTTGATTCCCACTGTCTTCCATATGGGCAGGACGTGTACCATGAGCCATCAAAACTGGACCTCACTCTGAAGAATCAAAAGGGTTCAAGTAGGGCTCACTCTATAACCTAGTGTTGAGAAGCATCTTGCTTTGAATGGGTCAGTTCCTGGCATCATGCTGAATAGGCCTCTTGGAGGCAACCAAAAACCTAGAGTGGATCCTATGTAAAAGAAAAAAGCCATCACAGAGAGGCAAGTCTGGGGGCTAGAGATTTCAGACACTTGAAATCTATCTATCCCAGGCATTTCTTCCTCGATGTTTAAACACATTCGTGCTACAGAGGAAATTGAGTCCATATGCCTGAATTCTTTTAAACCTCAAGCCACCACATGCTGTTTTCTGGACCCGTTTAATTGTCCATGAAACCCCAGAGTTGTCTGCAACATGGAGGGTACCCAGGAGAACCCCACCCCCATCATTGCTGCAGACTGCACCCTGCCAGAGACAGCCGCCTCTCTGGGCACTGTGGGTGGGCAGACAGATGGGGCTGGGCCAGGACATACTGTTAGAATTGTCAGTCCACATATGTGTCATGCTGACAACCGGTCTAGAATGGGAAGAGCAATCACAGGCTGTTTTGACTTCTTCCAGACTTTGTTTCTGAAGGCAGTCAGTCAGTTCAGTTCAGTCACTCTGTCGTGTCTGACTCTTCATGACCCCATAGACTGCAGCACACCAGGCCTCCTTGTCCACCACCTACTCCCAGAGCTTGCTCAAACTCATGTCTATCGAGTCGGTGATGCCATCCAACGATCTCATCCTCTGTTATCCCCTTCTCTGCCTGCCTTCAATCTTTCCCAGCATCAGGGTCTTTTCCTATGAGTCAGTTGTTCTCATTAAGTGGCCAAAGTATCAGTCCTTCTAATTAATATTCAGGACTGATTTCCCTTAGGATTGGCTGGTTTGATCTCCTTGAAGTCCAAGAAGGACTCTCAAGAGTCTCCTCCAACACCATAGTTCAAAACCATCAATTTTTCAGCTCTCAGCTTTCTTTATGGTCATACTCTCACATCCATACATGACTACTGGAAATACCATAACTTTGACTAGACTGACCTTTGTTGGCAAAGCAATGTCTCTGCTTTTTCATGTGCTGTCTAGGTTGGTCATAGCTTTTCTTCCAAGGAGTAAGCGTCTTTTAATTTCATGGCTGCAGTCACCATCTGTAGTGATTTTGAAGCCCAAGAAAATAAAGTCTGTCACTGTTTCCATTGTTTCCCCATCTATTTGCCATGAAATGATGGGACCAGATGCCATGATCTTAGTTTTGTGAAGGAAAATTTACTGCAAATGCATGAACTAAGACTTTGAAGACTTGGTGTTGTCTCAGCTGTGAGAGCTCAGATAAACCACCCAATCTCCCTAATCTCAACTTCTTCCTCTCTCAAATGCTTCCTCCACTTCCACAGCATGTTGAGATGAGGACTTCCATCCACACCTGGGCTCTCCTTTCCTTCCCTTCAAGTCCTAGAGTAGACTGAGCAGGACTTGGTTTTGTATATTAGAAATGTTCATTCATTGCCCTACAATTTTTACACTGTGTTCACCTGGGCTATCTGGATTATTTTTTACAACACTCAAGGGAAGACAGGTGTTATTAGGACTCCCATTGAGGACAGCCCCAAGTTCCACAGAGACTCAGCAATGTGTTCAGGACCTTGTAGCCCATAAAGTGTCAAGGCCATGCCCAAAGCCGGGCCCCTGACCCTGGCTTTTCCACTCCACCATGTGTTTCTCAGCCAGAAACACAGCCAGTACAGCCCAAGGCCCTCCTCGGAGACGGCTGGTGCTCAGGTGGTGCTGGGAAGGGCACCTCTGCCCCAGCAAGTCAGTCACTCACCCTCTCTCACCATTGCAGACCACGCTGTGGTCCAGAGGCACATCCCCATCACTTCTGGAAAGGCATGAGCAGTTCACCTGAGGTTTTGTCTTGAGAGCAACTCAAATCTTGGTTCATGGAAGCATGTGTCTGGTCCACTGATGGGGTCCCTTGGGCCAGCCCATTCCCCACCCATGATCAGCAGGGTGATGTGAGCCAGGCCTTGATGGTGAGGGTCACACATGACACAAACATGGTGCGCTAGTTACAGAAACACAGATTGAAGCAAAAATTCATGGACTCAACCAGACAAGTGACAGGGACATCAGGTCTGATTGGCTTTGGGACTGAAATGAAGCCACTAGTTCTAACTCTCTTATCAAGTCTCTCATTATCACAAGATGCCTGTAGTTGCTTCCACTCTACATGCCATGATTCACACTGCAAAGAAAGAACGCCTGCCCCGACACAGATCGTACTGGTCCAGTTGACTCAAGTAACCATCTTGAACCAATCAGTCTCTCTTGGGGGAATCTGCTGAGATGACTGGCTCCAGCTTAAGCCCTGTGGTGGGGCCAGTTTAAAGGAGGATGGAACCATTCAAACACAGGGGCTGAGAGGACAGAGGGAGAGTTCTCCAAGGGAAATTAAGATGTAATCACTAACAGACAAACAAACACAGCCAGGCAGCCAAAAGTCCAAATATCAACCTAAGGCACAAGCAAATTCTCATGCTTTCTCTAATGCAATAGTTGGCGAATATTTCCTGCAAATGGCCAGATAGTAAATATTTTTGGTTTTGCCGGCCGTAAGGTCTCTTGTCCAAACTGCTCAACTCTGCCATGGGGTGTGAAATCAGCTGGACAACACATAGATGAATGAGCGCCTCTGTGTTCCAACTAAACTTTACTTAGGGACAGTAAAATCTGAATGTCACGTGATTTTCAGGTGTCACAAAATATTATTCTCCTTTTGAGTTTTTAAACCTTTTAAAAAATTAAAAAACTGTTCTTCATTCATAGGACTACATGAAAACAGACAGCAGGCTGGATTTGGCTGGGGGAAGGAGTGTTTGGCCGATCCTCACTCCTAAAGGAGGGTTGTCAGGAGGTGGGGAACAAGGGTGAGGACTTTTATGTGATCAAAGGGCATGAGGTCCAGAAAAAATCATGCATCTTTGGAGCACGAATAAGAATGAGCTTGGAGAAATCATTGGAATGAAGTGAAATTCTCAGTCCAGTTAGCGATTTACCTATATCTTTTCCCACACTAATTTACAGAGAGAAGTCTATTAATCATTCCGGGTGCAGAAAGGAAATCGCATTCTCAGCATAAACATAAATTATCAGCCTAAAACTCAAATTCCTTCCGAGGGATGGGGCACGCTAAAAGTTTTGAATAGCTCAAATAGAACAAATGGGTGAGAGGAGATAATGCATCTTTTGAAATACAAACCTGAAAAGACGTTATGCTCAATTACACTGACAAAAGATTTGGGATCCAGCAATATCCTCCGTGGAATTCGGCAGCTAAACAGGAATGCTAAATCACAGACTCTAACTTAAGCAAGAGTAATCTAGCATAAGCCACATTACATGCTCATCCGCTGGGAGCCTGAATCTGCTCTGATGTTTACAAAATGCCTTTCTCCATCTCTGTTAGAAGGTGGGCTCACCTGCTAAGACCCTTGTGCCTCCAAGTTCCCAAACTGAGCAGTGGGGCGCTTTGGAAAGAAAGCAGAGTTAAGGAAAGTGGTGAGGAGAATGGACATGCTAAGGGGGAGTCTGGACTCTTCAGAGGGAGGAGTTTCAGCTCCAAGAAACAGTGCTGGGGAGAGAAGATGCCAGGAAAGGAAATGGGCAGAATTTTATGACCAGGAAGAAAAAGAACTGGTGTGTGGTTGGAAGTCCATATATCACCCTGGGCACAAGCAAGGAAAACTGACACTCAGTTTCTCTGACCCCCATCCCACTCCTGATCTCCACTTCTGAAGTTAGAACAGGTCTCTACAGACCAGACTCCAGGTCCCAGATGGGGCATGGATGACCTCGCGTGCTTCCCCACCGTCAGCAGGACAGCTGGTGCTTGGTAGGTATTTAACACCCATGCAACAAGTTCTGGAGATGGGTGTGTGTTAAGTCATCAGAAGAATAGAAAAGAAAAGCTAGACCCTGGAAAACAAGGGCTGCCACACGTTTCCAGAAGGCAGACTGAGATCCTACGTGATTTATTGGTTGCTGCTGTGACAAGTGTGAAGGGCTGACCCGTGGGGTTTGTGCCTCAGGTATCCTGGGAGAGAGACAGATGAGCTAAAGAGGGAAATAAAGGATTCTAGAGAAACAGAGAAACAGCTGTGCTCTGTGTCACAGCCAAGAGCAAAAATGGGGACTTACAGATGAAAGATATGGGGAGGCTGGTTTGAGAAGCAAGTCGGGTATTCTGGAATGAAAGGGGCTGCATGAAAGGGGCAGGAGCATGGAGCTGCCTGCCATGGAAACTGGCGGTACACCAGTAGAACTGTCTTCAAGAATGTTACCTCTTGTTGTTGTTCAGTCGTTAAGTCATGACTGATTCTTTGCAACGCCATGAACTGCAGCATGCCAGGCTTCCCTGTGCTTCACTGTCCCCCTGACTTTGCTCAAACTCAAGTCTGCTGAGTCAGGGATGCCATCCAGTCATCTCATCCTCCGTCACCCCACTCTCCTCTTGCCGTTCAGTCTTTCCCAGCATCAAGGTCTTTTCCAGTGAATCGGCTTTTCGCATCAGGTGGCCAAAGTATTGGAGTTTCAGCTTCAGCACCAGTCCTGCCAGTGAATATTCAGGGTTGATTTCTTTTAGGACTGACTGGTTTGATCTCCATGGAGTCCAAGGGACTCTCAAGAGTCTTCTTCAGCACCACAATTTGAAAGTATCAGTTCTTTGGTGCTCAGCCTTCTTTTTGGTCTACCTCTCACATCCAAACGTGACTTCTAGAAAAAACATAGCTTTGACTATATGGACCTACATGCTCAACAAGGAACAGCAATGGGACAACCAGGGAACCAGGCTTCTCATCCAGCTATGTGGAGCAGCTGAAAATCATGTCCCTGCTAGGTCAGTTCAGTTCAGTTCAGCTCATTCGCTCAGTTGTGTCCAACTCTCTGCGACCCCATGAATTGCAGCACGCCAGGACTCCCTGTCTATCACCAACTCCTGGAGTTCACTCAGACTCACGTCCATCAAGTCAGTGATGCCATCCAGCCATCTCATCCTCTGTTGTTCCTTCTCCTCCTACCCCCAATCCCTCCCAGCATCAGAGTCTTTTCCAATGAGTCAAATCTTCATATGAAGAGGCCAAAGTATTGGAGTTTCAGCTTTAACATCAGTCCTTCCAATGAACACCCAGGACTGATCTCCTTTGGGAGGGACTGGTTGGACAGGGCCTGACAAAACATGGTCCGCTGGAGAAGGTAATGGCAAACCACTTCAGTATTCTTGCCTTGAGAACCCCATGAACAGTACAAAAAGGCAAAAAGATGTGACTCTGAAAGATGAGCCCCCCAGGTTGATAGGTGTCCAGTACACTACTAGGGAAGAGCAGAGAAATAGCTATAGAAACAATGAAGAGGCTGAGCCAAAGTGGAAACCATGCCCTGCTGTGGATATATCTGGTGGTAAAAGTAAAGTCCGATGCTGTAAAGAACAGTACTTCATGGGAACCTGGAATGTTAGGTCCATGAATTAAGGTAAATCGGATGTGGTCAAACAGGAGATGGCAAGAGTGAACATCCACATTGTAGGAATCAGTGAACTAAAATGGACGGGAATGGGCAAATTTAATTCAGATGACCATTCTATCTACTACTGTGGGCAAGAATCCCTTAGAAGAAATGGACTCAACAAAAGAGTCCAAAATGCAGTACTTGCTTGCAATCTCTAAAATGACAGAATGTTACCTGGGAAGCAGTTAAAAGTCTAAGTTACTTTCACCTTTAGCCATTTGCCATCTCCAGTTTTGAAGGAAGTGATAAACAGAGTCAGAAGGCACCAAGAGAGATGCTTAGCCTTTGCAGCTGCTTGAGCTATACTGGAGAATAAGGCTTGAGCTTCAGCTGATGCTGGATTTCCTCACTGTTCTCCAGCTCCAAGCCCAGACTTAGGGCCTGGGTGTGGCAGAGGGATATGCCGTAGGCGGCAATGATGGTAGTGACCTGCCTTACATGCCATGGGACACAGAGTCCAAGAACCTCAGCGACGGGCTTTTTCCTGCCCCCAGAAGTCAGGCAGGTCACGCCTGGGTGTGCTCTCCATAAGGTCGCACAAGGAGAGGCATCTGGCTTTCAGAGAAGCCTCGGGGGAGGGCAGCTAGACAGGTCTGGGAAGGGCACTGGGATCTTGGGGCAAGGGAAGGATGCTTGCCTTCCTCCCAACGGGAACTCTGAGGGCATCACAGGAAAGCGGACCCATGCCTTCAGGGAGGCCTGGTCCTTGGGGTTGCCAAGCAAGGCGCTAGCTTCTAGGTGCTGGAACAGAGGACACACAACAAGCAGCTCTTTAGCCATCTGCTGAGGAAATACCAGGGTAAATTAAAATGAGAGTGGATTTGTGACTTCTGTCTTTTCCAAAAAGATAGTGTTGGCAGGTTTATGAGAAAACCATTCCCAAACACCTTGAATTTATATGGCACGCTTATTTCAAAAGCTCTTCCACATCTGTTAGCTCTTTGAAGCCCCTGGAGGCAGGCAGGGCAGGGGAGTGCTGGGTGGGGGAAGGAGCCCCAGAGAGCCTGAGCCTTGGGGCCCCAGGGGAAGAGGCTGGAGCGGCACTCTGTGCCCTGGCCCTCCACACAGACGCAAAGGGCTTCTCCTCCTCCCAGAGCTCTGGCCAAGGGCCACATGTCATAAAGCTGGAAGCAAAGTGACCACTTAAGAGTTGGGTGGTCAAGTGCAAGTTGGCCCTGGGAGCGCTCCTTTCTCTCACACACTGCCCTGCACCCCTGTGCCCTGCAAATTAACCAAGACTTTTAGAGGCAAGAAATAAGAAATAATGGCTCCTCCGACAGAAGCAAACAGAGGCTGATTGACAAGGAGGCCCCTCATAATCAGTGCTGCAGTAAACTATACTAATTATGGTGTCAATTGGTAACATTATAAAGGTTGAAGCTACATAATGAAAAAAGAGCATACACACAGGCAGAGCAAGTTCAGTAAATGTAATTACAGGGTGACATTATTGGCAAATAGTATTTTATGAGGGATTAAGAGGGATAAACACATTGCCAAACTTACAAGCTCCTCAGGGGTGGGAGGACCCAGAACTGGCCAGTGACTCACCACTATGATTCAGCTAGCTGAGCTCTTTGGGGGAGCCCTGAGGGTCTTCTGGGCATCCCCTGAAGAGGTGCTTTTAGGTAGAGATCACTGTTCTAATGCCTTGTAAGCTACATAATATCCTTGTTCTTGGCCTGTCCAGGGCTCTTTAGTCTTCAGATCCTAAGATCATGGACTGCCCTAGCTGAAGGTACCATAGACACTTTATAGCTTTGGAATGGGAACCTGTCCATTCATTGTAACATTATCCATGTTCAACCATATCCATGGAGTGCAGACCAAGGTCTCCGTTGTCCTTGTGTTACCATTCTGAGGCATCCCAAGTGGCTCACATGGTAAAGAATCTACCCAGGTTCTGCTCCTGGGTCAGGAAGATCCCCTGGAGAAGTACATGGCAGCCTGCTGTAGTATTTTTGTCTGGAGCATTCCCTGCACAGAGGAGCCTGGCGGGCTATAGTCTATGGGGTTGCAAAGAGTCGGACACGACAGAGAGACTAACGGTTTCACTTCGCCATTCTACGGAAGACCAAAGATCAAGCAAATCACCAAGGCCATCCTGGATTCAGCGCTCAGATGAAAACCAGACAATGTGATGTGACGGCAGGGATGGAAGGGAGAGGTGGAAGACGAGAGACAGGCTTCCTACTATGTGGAAGGTCTATGAGGGCTTCCTGAGTACAGGACACATACACTGAGTTCCAGGAGCCAAGACCAGAGGAAGGGAGGAAAACTGCTCCTCCCAAGACGCCAGTTCCTTCTTGGCAGAAAAAAGGGCAGAACACAGGCGCTGTCACTCAGAGTCACAGTCCCTGTCACATCAGGCGCTCTCAAACAGGATGTGGGCCAGACTGGGAAGAGAAACGCTCATCTCTCAGGATCAGTGGGGCCATTGCGTTTTGGAGGTTAAAGGAACATAAGAGATCACATAACTCAAAGTCCCTAAAACACTAGACAATCACGTATGTTGCATGTGTGCGTGATAAAGGAGCTTCTTCCCAGTTCTCATTGTCTATTGCTATACAGCAAACCACACTGAACCAAACAGAGATATCTTATCATCTCCCCTATTTCTTAACCAGACAGTTCCTGGTCCCAGTTTCTTCCGTGGTTACAGTCAGATGATAAGGCTAGAGTCATCCAATGGCTTCTTCACTCTTGTGACTGGTGCCTGGGCCAGAGTGACTGGAGGCTGGCTAGCACATCGTCCCTATGCCTCCCTACACAGCTAGGTTGGGCTTCCTCACAGCATGGCAGACTGGCTTCCTCCAGGGTAAATATTATAAACATACCAGGCAGGAGCTACAGTGTTCTCAGGACCCAACAATGAAAGGCTAGACTCTCCTTTCTGCTATAACATTTTGATGAAAAGGAAAGGTTATCTCACTAAGGCCATCCCAGACTCAGGAAAAGGAAATTCGACTCTAGCTTTCAATGGAGGAATAGCAAAGAACTTTTAGCCATCTTTAATCTACCACACACCCTGAGCATTAAAAATACACAGCCTTTATCAAAGGCCTGCTTAGCCTCTCGACAACTTAATAAACGTGTCATTCACACTCTGATTGCTTCACTTCCCTCCGATTATTCAAAGAATTAGTCTATGTTTATTGAGAGCCTTCCAAGTAAAAATGTGTCATGCTTGGTTCTATCTGCCATACACAAGGTACAATGTACATTTTTTTTTTTTTTTTTTGCAGAAGCTTACATGTGTATTGTGAGGAAAGAGATCAACTTTATTCTTTTTTTCTTTTTTTGGCTGTGTGGCTTGGCATGTGGGATCTTAGTTTCCTGAACAGGGATAGGACTTGCATCTCCCTCAGTGGAAGCACAGGGTTTTGACCACTGGCCCACCAGGGACATCTCCGCCTTTATTCTCTTGCATGTGGTTATCCAGTTGTCCCAGGTGGCTCAATGGTAAAGTACCCACCTGCCAATGCAAGGAGACAGAAAAGATGGTTTGATCCCTAGGTTGGCAAGATCCCCTGGAGGAGGAAGTGGCAGCTCACTCCAGTATTCTTGCCTAGAGAATCTCATGGACAAGGGGGATTGGTGTGCTACAGTCCATGGGGTTGCAAAGTGTCAGACACTACTGCACGATTACGCATGCACGCTCTGGATAAAGTGCCACATACTTCAATTTATAATCATTGAACTTATTTTTAAAGTGAAATTTGACATCGAGGTCCAGTATGTCAAACAAGTCAAGGTGGGACTATTCTGGGTGAGGTGAGAGTCTCAGGGCATCTCTGCCAAGGCTGTGCTCAGAAAATCACAGTGTGTATGCTATTGTTAGAGATGGCGAAAGGAAATTGGAGAGTGAAATGTCCCTTCTCCCTATAATATGCTTTCCTGATGAAAAATATGGACTCAGACTTATGGAAGGGCTAGTATATTCATCTAATTTTTTTTTTTAAATTTAAAATCTCTGCCAAATTAGTTTGAACAAAAAAGAACACAAGAACAAGTAAGTCCTATGGGAAACTTGTTTCCAGTAGGGTTGGATCCAGGGGCTCATACAAGGTCACGTACTACTGAACATGTAATATACTAACTAACACTTAACATGTAATATACTAACTAACAGGGTTGGGTCTCTCCAGGCGTGACCTGTGCTGGCTTCACTCTCAGGGGGCACTTTCTCTGTGCTTTTGGAGGACAAAGTGGCCACCAGCAGTTCCCCTTACTCCTACAGTCGGGCACTTTCCTCGGGCTATTTCTGTTAATTCCAGCTCTGCTTGGCCTCGCTTGGGTCTTGTGCTCAAACCCACACAATCTAAATGGTCAGTGGCTGGTGTCCTACTCTGACCATTGAGGTTTAAGGTGACATACACACGCTTGAGTCACAGGAGAGCTGGGGAGGTCACTGGTGCTGAGAGTGAAGGAATGAGAATTAGATTCTTCCACCAGAAGAAGGCAGCTGGGTAGCAGGACAGGCAAAAGACACCTCTCCAGAAAAGAAGGCCAGCAAAGAACTAAGAGACAGGAGGGCAGAATGCCAGGGGAGAGCTGAGTGTTCCCTGGCCTCTCCCTACAAAGTGAGAGGGTGGTCAGCTGTCTTGACACCAGGTCCCTGGGAGGAGACTTCAGATCAGTAATTAGGACCCCAGGTTAGACCTTGGTACTGGCTCTGCCCTCAGCCTTCATGCACCAAGAAGTCCTTCGAGCTTAGGGAGCACCCAGAAATGTTCCAGAAAACCTTTCAGTGGGTGCTTTGGCCTGAAATGTAGCCAGGGACAGAGAAACACAACTGCCATGCAGTATCATGAAACATTGCCATTAAGTTTAATGCCTTCGTAACAAAGAATGCCACATTTATTATCACAAATAAATCCACGGATTTAACACCCATCAGGCTTTAGACTTTATTTTTCCATATAAAATAAATATGGCTAGAGTATAAGATTATGACTGCACCATTATTTTCTAAAACTATTTAATTTAAACGCAGTCTAACTGCCCCGTGCTATGAGTCTGGGCACAGAAAGGGCCACCCCATCCCGGGGGAAATGCTCACCCTACTGACTGCAGCAGAGAGCAAGGTGGGCTTCCCTGCGTGACGGCTGGGTTTCATCACTGTTTAACGAATTGTTGCACTCTTTATAGGATAAACAATAAATTGCACATGATTTATCATATTACCCAATAAATCATGTGACAAATCATTAGGCAGAGTGATAAAATCAAGTGTTTTAGAAATAAGTTAATCTATGATGCCAATGTGTAAACTAAACAGTTGCTTAAAAACCCTATTTACTAATCATTTTTACATAAAGAAAGATTAATGATTATGTAGATTAAATGTGTACTTATTCCTATAAACATCAGACAGTTGTGCGCCCTATTGGCCTTCTCTTTTTAGCAAAGCCCCCCGAAAGCCTCCCTCTGTAGCATAATTCCGTCTGTCTCCCTCCTCCCCGGATGTGCCTTGATGGGGAAAGGAGGCTGCAGAAGTGAGGGCCAGAGAAAGAAGTGGTTAATGAAGAGCATGTCACTGAGGGGCCTGGCAGAGAGGCTGTTTTCCCTGTAAATTCTGTAATACACTAATTAACACTTTCATTAGGGCTCGGAGACAGGTTCCAATGCTGCCTGCTTCTCCAGCCTGCCTTCGACCCGGCGCTCTTTCTTGCTTGTGACAACTATGTTTATAGCTTCTCTGCCCATCGAGCTGGCTGGCACATCGAATTACCCTCAAGAGTACATGGGCATCACGTCACATTTGCGTGCCCGATATCATACGTGACGAGCTGTGCCACTGCCAGGGCCTTTAATGCACAGCCCGTGGACGGCCGGCCCCCGGAATGCATAGGCAGATATTAAGCTAAATCTTTTTGGAGTCAAGCTTGTTTCACGTCAGTTACACAAACATATTGGTTCCTTTAAAAGAACAAATGCTTTGTGCGTAAGGAAAGGACTCCAGGACTCAAACCTGAGAAATCATTCCACGCAGCAGCTCAGCCCTTCCTTCTGAAGGCTGTTTGCTTAGGAGGAGAAAGGGAGAGATTGTTTGGCTTCTAGAATATGAGTTTTGAGCCATAATCATTATAAACTATGGACGTTACTGGGAGGGAAGGGGAGAGCCTTGGAGAGTGTAACTAGGAAGACAATGGGAATATCAGAGATGACTCCTTTCCCTCTCTTGCATGAAAATGCTGCTAGTCTTCTCAAGGGTCCCTCTGAGTCTGGATTTCTGCAACATTACAAATCAAACCCTGAAGCTGATCTAGCAATGCAGAGAAAACTGAAGCCATCTCAGATGCGTGAGAGAGCTCCCCTTCTATCTTACATGAAGACCGTGTTAAACTACTCGAAGAAATGCAAGTCTCTGAGGTTTGGGGGTCATCATTCCTGGTACCAGTGGTGCCCTGTGAAGTGGCTGTTGAAAGACTGGGAAAAGCATGGGGGGTAAGAGGCATCTCAAGAATGACTCTGTGCTATCATCCTCCAGAAAAGGTCTAAAAAATGAAATGGATACGTTTTACTGACAACTTCAATTTCCATGACCTACCAGGAAAATATTGCCTCCGAGGCAAGAAATGAGCTTTCACACGTGATCTTTAGCCCTTCCCAAGAGGCAGGACGTTGAGTGTTGAGAGAGGAATGTCGTAGGAATTCTAAGACCCTATATAACCTCAGATGCCTGGCTTCTCTCCTGTGCTGCCCCTGAGAAGCCTCCAGGACAGAGTGGAAATGTTGAGAGGAAATGACCCAATTGCTAAGATAGTGATTGATGCTTCTAAATGCCCAGGAAAGAGATAGATTAAGTGACAACAAAATCTTCATCCTAGTTCCCCTTCTTCTTATCTAATCCACCTCAAAATCTATCCTGATTCACATTTTTAAATACTGCATGTATTAGTCAGGGTAAGTTGAGTTTTGCTTCAGTAACATAAGAGCTCTGAACCTCAGAAGAGTAAAATGGAATTTTCTTTCTTTCTCTTGCAATGCCACCATAGGCCCAGGGAGCCCTTGGAGACAGGTGACCTCCTTATGGTAGTGCAGCAAGACAGTCTGCTTCAATCTGATGTTACCGCCATAGAACTAAGTGCTTTCCTAATCATTGAGGAAGAGAGTATGTTCTAGCAAGGGTTAGTTCTTAAATGCTTTCACCAGAATTAACACTTTTTTTTTTTTTTTGGTCAGAATGAACCACATGGTCCTTAACTTCAAGGATGAGGAAGCCTCATTCTCTACATGCCAGAGATAGGAAAGAAGCAGATATTGTGAACATTATAATATTGATCATACAACCCACTTCCCAGAGCACCTTCTCTGCAGCAGCACCATTCCCTGCAAAAGCATAAAAGCAGAGAACCCTATTAGTAGGGCTTATTGCCCAGGATCTTGCTGCTACAGTCTGGATGTTTCCAGCCTTAGAACTGTGGTACATATGCTTTGTGAGGGATGGGAAGAGGCACATTTGCGTAGTGCTCAACTCTGCAGAGAGGCAATATAGTCTAATGATCAAGAGTACAGACTCTGAGGTCAGACAACTTGCATGTGAGTCCCAGCTCTGACGCTTATTACCAGTATGATCTTGGCAAAATTAATTAATTTCTCTACACCTCAGTTTTGTAATCTGCAATGTGGAGCTAGTGATGGTGCCCAACTCGTGGATTTTTGTGAAGATGAATTACATAAATACCTGTGAAGCCTTGGTACTGAATAAGTGCTACAGATATGTTTTCTCTGATTGTGATGCTTTATAATCTGCAAGGGGCCAGTGGTCATTATAATTCATCTAAAGAACAAGCTCACTCTGTCTCTTGCATCTTCCTCCATCCTAGAGAGAGCTCAGAAGGATGATGTTTTGTTTAAAGCCTGAAGAAAGACATTAGAAACTAAATTTGGGGAAATGAATTGCTCTGCATATGAAAATGAGAGGATTATGAAGAAATGTGGCAGAAACAGCTACATCAGCCCAATAATCCATATGTCCCTTTCATTTTCCAGCCCCCTTGAAAGTGAAGTGGCCTTATAGTTAATTAACACCAATTAGGTGGGAGCAAAAGTAACAGCCATCTTTAGGATACAAGATTTGGTTGCTGCACCCTCCCTCTCCCATTACAAAAACTGGGTAGACCCCGTGCTGAGAAAGTGAAGCCTGGATTGCTGAGTCACCTCTGGAGGAAGGTCATCTTGAAGACCTATTAGTGGAACTGCATGTGTGAGCACTTTTGTTGACTGAATCCCTGATGTTTTAGAGTTATTTGTTATTACAGCATATCCTAGCCTAACCTGACTAATACAAAGGGGGTTTGTTCCTGAAAGAAAAGAGCAAAGAACAGAGAAGATAGCCAAGTTGAATCAAGTGACTGGAAGTTTCTTAAGAAAAATAATATATAATACATTTAAGCTTTTTTGCATTGCTATGATGCTAATGCAATATCCTGTATGATGTTAATATCCTCTATTTCTGCTCTTTTGTTTTTATCTCATTGTGTTTTGTGTTTTATTTTGTAAGTTTTGCATGAGGAAAACAATTAAAGAGACCGATAAGTCTACATCTAAATTAACACCGGAAGACAGCAGCATGGAATCTTGAGGTAGAAACTTGGAGCTACATGTACTTATGATAACAATATACTCTACAGATAGCTTAGCGGTACTCTAAGCTTTCCATTGTTGTTGTTGTTCAGTTGCCCAGTTATGTCTGACTCTTTGCAACCCCATGGACTGCAGCACACCAGGCCTCCCTGTCCTTCATCATCTCCCGAAGTTTGCCCAAGTTCAAATCCATTGCATTTGTGATGCCATCCAGCCTTCTCATCCTCTGATGCCCTCTTCTTCTTCTACCCTCAATCTTTCTCAGCATCAGGGACTTTTTCAATGAGTCAATGGTTCAAATCAGGTGACCGAAATCCTGGGACTTCAGCTTAAGCATCAGTCCTTCCAATGAGTATTCAGGGTTGATTCCTTTAAAACTGACTGATTTGATCTCCAAAGGACTCTCAGAAGTCTTTTCCAGCACCACAGTTTGAATGCATCGATTCTTTGGCGCTCTGGCTTCTTTATGGTCCAAGTCTCACAACCATATAAATGACCACTGGAAAGACCATAGCCTTTACTATGTGGACATTTGTTGGCAGAGTAAATTCTCTGCTTTGTTGGCAGAGTAATGTCCCCTTTGTGGATCACTGCCTTGTCATGGCAAATGAGCTATGAGCCATGCCACTTAAGGCCACCCAAGACGGATGGGTCATAGTGAACGGTTCTGACAAAGTGTGATCCACTGGAAGGGGGAATGGCAGACCACCCCACTATACTTGCTGTGAGAACCTCGTGAACTGTATAAAAAGATTTCCATAGATTATTCAAATCAGTAATCGTCACTCTGATTATGTCTTAAGAGGTAGACTGGCCCTAGATTATAGAAACCTGAGATAGGGATAAACAGTATTTAATATCACCTCACATTTACAGATGAAAGGAAAAACAAACAAGGTCTGGACAGATCATGTAGCTTTCCCAAAGTCACACAAAAAAGAATAGAGTGAACCTGTGTCCAAACCTCAGATCTTTTGGACCTAAGCCCCCAAATGCTCTCTTAGACATATGTAAACCAATCTCAGCAGACTCAAAGTCACCAGTAATCTCCACGCTGCTAGAAAAGTAAATTCTCAACACTTATGGGTTTGACATATCTGTCATATTTGGTGCAATGAACCCTAACCCTCTTCATTATAAAACGTCCTTCACTTGGCTTCCAAAACACAACACTTCTGGTTTACTTCCTACGTCATTGGTTGCAACTTTTCCACCTCCTTTGTTGAATCCTTCTCATTTTTCAACCTCAATGGAGAAGGTGCTTCAGAGTTCAGTCCTTGGATGCTTTTTCTCATTTCTACATATTTACTCCATTAATAAGTACATCTAGTTTCCCAGTTTAAATTTCATCTATATGCTGATGTAAACTCAACAGATTCATAACTTCAGCCACGACCTCTCCCCTGAACTTCCAAATCGTATATCAACCACTCACCTGGGATGCCACTTAGACATCTAATGGGCATGCACACACTTAATATGTCCCAGACTGATTCCTAATTTTCCTTTCTCATCCAACGTACTTCTGCACAGATTTGCATACCAGAGTCAACTGAAGCTTCAGTATTTACCCAGTCCCCAAATATTCTTTTTCTGTCTCACCCAGCCTATAAGCAAGACTTCTTGGTTTTTCAGCAGCTCCACAGAACTTAGTAGCAGCCACTGTGACCTAAACCATCATTCTTACTCACCTGTATTCTTGTGTTAGCCTCTTAAGTGGTGTCCCTAAGTCACCCAGTTTGAGTCTTTGCTCAAATGTCACCTTCAATGTGAAGCTTTCCTATACCACCAAACTTCAATCAACCCCCTTTCCACCAACATTCCATAGGTCCCTTGCTCCAGCACTTAGAATCATCTATCATGTTATTTATATTCCATCTCCTTCCTACTGAATCTGAGCTCTAGAAGGGTTTTGGGTTGTTTTTTTTTTTAACTACATCCCTAGGGTGCAGAAAAGATGCTCCAACCACTCATTTTTTGCTGAATGAGTGAATAGACAGAACAAATGTTCCCCACCCTGACTCCACTACTCCCTACTCTTAACTTTCAGTTACTATCTGGTTGCTGGATTTCTTCTCACCTTGGATTTTTTTTTTTTCTCCCCCCAGGTGTTGCAACCTGGTGTCCTGGGAATCGAGGTGCCTGGCTTCTCTGTCTATTTTCTCCTTTGCTTCTCAAACAGCCTCCCTGACTCCTGTGGCAGCAAGAATATTTTTTTCCCCCACTGACCAGGATCATTCTCTTCTTCTTGAAACAGATTGGAAGCCTCATGGTGCAATTTCTTTTCCTTTGCCATAGTATTTTTCCTAACTCTTCCAACCCATAGCAACCTCCCCCATTTCTGTATGTTTTGGGTGCATGCTGGATAATAATAATAAACACTCACATGCTTAAATGTTTGTAACAATAATATTAGGGAGATCCTGCTGTTACCTATTTTACCAACAAGGAGGCTCAGAAAACTTAGGCTACTTATCAGAGTTTCAAAGAGCAAAAATTCGAATGCAGGCAGGTCTAAACTCAAATCTTGTGTCCTGAACTCTGTCACACTGGGAGACCCAAAGTTAAATTCTTGGTCATTTTTAATTAGCTCCTCAAATTCCTGAGTAGTTTATGTATAAGCACTGTCATACTCCTGCTCTGTTAGCCTGTGACCTCTATGGGGCCCAACACATGCGTGACTTAATGGGAACTTTCTGCCAAATTCACCAGCTTTGTTGGGCTTTGATGGGGGAGGGGAAGAAACAGGACCGCTTTCAGAGCCATCACACAAGAAAAAGACATTCAGGTAGCAAAATGCCCCCTGAGGGAACCAGGCAATGAGCCTCTTCCTCTTTTCCCTTGCTGCTTCACTCCTGCATTTGACAGAAACCAGAATGGTAGAGACATGTTCACTACTACAGGAAAAGAAAAGAGAGGTATGCCTCCAACCCAATGATTTTCTGCTCCTTAAGTGACCTTTTTAGGCACTTTTGCTATGAGGGTCTCAGACACCTTTGGAAGCAGCCAATATAAATTCATCCACCCACCTACTGCCCACTGACCCACGTTTGTTTATTGACACCTACCTCTGTACTCAATCCCAGCAGAGACATGGAATTTCTTCTTTGTAGGGATTACAAAGAAGTGGGTGCAAGTGACAAGTTAGAGAGAAAAATAAGTTACTCTATCCATGCACCGTGCTTCACAGTTTATAAAGCATGCTCTCATACATCTCATCTTAACTTCAGCATCTCCTAGCTGCAGACACTGTGTCAATGAAGAGCCTGTTCCAAGATCATAGAGTAAGTATACAGACGATTCAAAGTTCAAACCCAGGTCTCAGACTCCAAGTCCAGTGCTCTTTGCCCCAATCCACACCAGCCAATTCCAACCTAACGCCTCCCGAAGTGACAGAGTAGAATGCTAAGTAGGGTCTACTCTCATCACCTTCATGAAAGCCAACCTCGGCTACAAGTTGTGGACGCTGTTACTTACCACCCAGGGCCGCCACCTTGCCTAGGACATAGCTGCAGTCTCTGAAAGACAGAGATAACTCCTCATATTTCATTTGTGCCCCCCCCCAACAATGTCCTGCCATGCTCTGGAAACATAGCAATATTCTCCTTTAGTGATGGAGTCTTCTCCAGCTGCTCTAATCCACACAAATCCGGCTCCTCTCCAAACCAAGTATACAATCGATTCTCAATAACGAAATGTTAGATGAGGGAATACAGAGCAAGTGTGATGGTGGGCAGCAGCATTTCTTATGATCATGAGCTTTTCCCATACCTCCTCTCTTTTGTGACCTCATCCCTCTTCTTGACTGTGGGAGATAGGCCAGCCTTGGGAAGAAGAGGAGGTGCCTGCATATTTGTGTCCATGGGCATTGGATGCATTCTGGTGGCCAAGAGAATCAACTGCAGATTTTTCAAACATAGCTTCCAAGTTTGCTTCTCTAACTTTCAATTTGTGGTAATGTGGGAAATCCTACACCCCCTTGCTGGCGAGGGCACCAGCCCTTCCACCCCAAAACCGTCTCTGGATCCTTGACGTCAGCTGTCAACATCTCAGACTGGGCCTTGGGACTTGGCCGTGTGGGATGTCTTTTGTTAGTGACTCCACACAGCATGGTTTGGGTGGGTTCAGTGCAGTCTATAAGGGTTGAGGAAGCTGTTGATGGAGATTAAAGAGCCTGCCCTCATTAGGCAGCCAGCCCACACCTAGCCAAGAAGAAAGCTAAGAGTCACCACTCCTGCTGCATGTTCTAACCACTAGACTGAGCTCCTGTTGCTTGACAAAAAGGATTTGCTTTTAATTAAAATAGGAGCATAAATTATTTTTATCCCTGTATTATTGGGTGGTAAGTAAATTCACAGTAACTCACTGGATTTTTTAAAATCTATTTTAAATATAAACACACTGCCATATTTTCTGTGGGTTTGAAAGCTTATGTTAAGTTTGCAAATAAGTCAACTCCATAAAGATAACATCTTTCCCTAAAAAATGTGTTGTAATCTAATGGCATGCTATGGAAAATTAACATCTTATTAACAACATACATGAACCGTCCCTCAGTTGAAAAGGTTCAGAGTCAACTTGAGTTCCTGACTCGGCCCTGAGGCCAGGATGACTGACACGGCAACCTCCAAACCATCTCCCCCCCTTGGGGGTGTGCTCTGCGGCCCTCACAGGACTGCTGTTTTATTTTGAATCATGCTGAACTTTATTTTTGAACCTACCCTGTTACATGTCTGACAGGCCTGTGTTCGCAGAGGGACCTGGATCACTTTGGTCTACCCTAGAAAGACACCGTGTCAGACAGGGCTGCATGGAGATGTGTTCAGGTGTCTGTCTCTGCACCAAGGATCCAGGTAAACTGCTGTAAGGATGTTAACAGCCAGACCCCAGGCATTTATAGACCAGCCCTTGGTGATGGGGACAAATCACTGGACTTCTTATCCATTCTATGGAAACTAAAAGCCCGAGGCCACATAGGCCAGACATAATTTTAGACAAAATGAAAGTTACCTTCTTGTGTCCTCTCTTTTTTATAGTAAATAGTTTATTTTATTTTTTTTCTTATTTTAAGCCTTCTTCCATCCTCTTCTACTCCCTCTGTATCTACCTTGCCTAAAGAGTGGTTTATTTCCCCAGAAGAGTACCCAAGGGCCACAGTTCCTTATTGTGTCTCCATGATCAATGTTTTCAGCATCTTTTCTGGGCCTGAGCCTTTAAGACGATTCAGCTGATGTCGCACTCAGACCCACCTTGACCTTACTCCTCTCCCCCACCTCCCTGGACCACTGGTCTTCAGAAATTTTAACAAAATATAAAGTCTATGTAAATAGGAAAAGGGAAAAGCTGTCAAAATCTGCATGAGTTGTTTAAATACCATGAATAAGAACCAGTAACAATAGGCACATCAATGAAGATGTGTTTCCTTCAGACTTGGCCATGTGCCACCCAACGCGAGTTCCCCAGAAAACGCCACTCGGCAAAGGAGGGAGCCTGGCTCCCCCGCCCCTTCCTGACACCCCCTCCCTGGTAAAACATTTTTGACAAGCGACTCATCCAGAGCCATTTCCCACAGCTTTCCTTTCATTTGCATACTCATTAGAATAATGTGATTTCGCAAAGTGGGAATGTGTAAGTCCTCACCACGTGGAGAAAACTCTGAACCCCGGATTCCAGATGCTGGTCTGCCTGTTAGGGCACAGGACAGCTTAGAGGAGCCCCAGGGTCAGCCGCCCTCCATGAACACAAACAGCAGTTTGAAAGATCAGGACCTTTTAGGAAAATCTTCAGAATTGACCTAAAGCAGAAAGGAGGTTTCAAAATGAAAGAAATGCCTTTTTTTATTAATGAGCCCTGGCATCAGAAAAGGGGAAAATACAGTGATTTCGCAAAGAATGGGAGAGCATGCATTTCACTTTCTCTTACTCCTACTTGGTTTTCTTGCAAATGCTCGCCCCTGATTTAAAATGTCCACATGCCAAGTTTTAAAAGTGCTATAATGGAATCATTTTCTCTAAGTCATTCCAGGGCATGACCTTTCAAATAACACTCTTGGTGCACCCTCTGTTGTTGTTGTTGTGTTTTTTTCCATTGTTGTTGTTGTTAACGTACATTTACTGAACGATATCTTGCAAATATATATATATATATTTTTGGTCACTTAAAAGCATGGAATAAACAATGCAAACTGTGTTTTCCCACATCATAAGCTGGTTTTGATTCCCTTACTTTCATGGACAGGGTTTCTTTTATTTCCTGAAAAACTGGAAAAGCTTATGAAGCCAAAACACATTGCAAAGCAAATCACCCAGGATTTGCTTAGCTGGTCTTTACTTCACATGAGGAAAGAAACTTTTTATTCATGGTAAAGAGGTATAATAAACATTTCAGA